>NW_026946906.1:300000-577128 GCF_910591565.1 Cydia splendana
ATCAACTATAGTCATAACTGACCATGTCGTTTCAGCTAGGTAGTATTTTAACACGAAAGCGGCTAAATTTAATGAACTCTTTACACAAAACACCTCAAATTAATTTTCCAAAACGTAATGGTCAGTATACTTAATAGTTGAAATTTCTAATCATGACACGCCTAATGGCCATTATACCATTAGATCTTTAAATATTAAATTACTAATTTTAATAGTTACCACTGTGTTCTACTAGAGTCAACAGATAGGTGCGACGACGAGCAAAGCGAGGAGGAGCGTGTTAGGTTGACCGTGTAATGACCAACAAAATATTTTAAAAGAACTTCATTTTTGAATTAATAGATAGCCGTTTTCTTTTTAAAATATGCTTCATAAATGGTCTCCAATATAATAATTCAGTTGCCAAATAAATACTTGGTACCTGCCTAAAAATAATCAAAAGCTGTAACGGCATTAAAACACAACTCATATTGATATATTTTAAGGCTCCATTTTGTTGCCAAACTATTAATTTTAGTACCCATTTCTATTTTTTCAAACTACCCAAATTCGATTAATTAGTTGACCCGTTAAATACGTGCCATTTTTTTCCATCAAACCCATACGTGTGGGCTATATATGGATAGGTCTTCAATAATAATATTGAGGTTTCTAATATATTTTTTTTCTAAACTGAATAGTTTGCGCGACAGACACTTCCAAAGTGGTAAAATTTGTGTCCCCCCCCCTGTAACTTATAAAATAAGGGAATGATAAAACTAAAAAAAACATATGATGTACATTGCCATGCAAACTTCCACCGAAAATTGGTTTGAACGAGATCTAGTAAGTAGTTTTTTTTTAATACAACATATATCGTAACACGCAATTTTATTATGTTATTTGCTGCTACGGAACCCTTCATGGGCGAGTCCGACTCGCAATTAGCCGCTTTTTATGGATAAGTATCATCAATAAAACATACCGATTTGTTGTTTGCATGTAACGGTTTATGAATTTCTTGCGTTTATATTTTGTCCCTTGAATTATCTTCGCCATGCAGGACACTGGACAACCATAAATTAGTTATAAAATCTAAATATAGATAACATAGCAAGATACTTGGCGACAAGTTCAAATTTCTGATAAGCAGATAGGCCTACCCATTTTGATAACACGAAACTCGCGGCGTCAGTCGGTCGAGTACTGTTGGAGAGTGATGGTGGCTTTATTATAAGTCCATTGAATCACTGGCACAAATACATAAATACTTAACATATTACAATAAATTGTATTGTACCAGATACTATTTTACATATATTTTACCGTAAGGGTGAAATAAACACAAAAAATCTTTAGTATTTATTATACGCCTCAAAGTCACAGATAAGTCCCTCAGACAACTAGTCACTTAGACAACGGAAGTGGTACTCCATAGCAGGGATGTTGCGAATATTCGCATCCGCATCCGCATCCGCGGAACATCCGCATTATTTCAACATCCGCATCCGCATAAAATCGATGCGGAGCATCCGCATGATGCGGATGTCGGCCAAGTCGGAACGTATTAGCCGCGGCGCCGGCGGCGTAAGTGCTATGTA
The DNA here is from genome assembly GCF_910591565.1 of Cydia splendana. NCBI lineage: Eukaryota > Metazoa > Arthropoda > Insecta > Lepidoptera > Tortricidae > Cydia > Cydia splendana. Next base: position 301,581 of record NW_026946906.1, read on the forward strand.
ATTTCGTCATTATATATAACAAAATCGTCTAGATCCCGAAAAGTCGGCCAAGTTACTGTTTATTAAATAAAACGCGCCTATTCTTGCTCAAATACTAAACGTTTCGTTTTTTTTAAATAAAAAATGCTAAAAATGTAATATTTGACGTTTTTTAAGTACCAAATCTTGACATCCGCGGATGTGAGGCTTTAAATATCCGCATCCGCATCCGCGGATGTGAGGCTTTAAATATCCGCATCCGCATCCGCGGATGTCAAACAATCTACATCCGCAACATCCCTGCTCCATAGGACATTTTGGTTGTCCCTTGGACAAAAACGATGTGATAAGATTTTTTATAGGGTCTGAAACAAATTCAATAAAGTATCAGAATGCACTAACGTACCTATATTGTTAGTGATTTCTGATATTTTATTAAATTTGTGTCATTTAGTACCCTCTTTAAGGTTTATTATTAATATTTCCATTAGACAACCAGATATGTCTATGGGACAGCTTAGTTGCCCCTAAATTGAAAAACACATATCTTTATTTTTTTCGTTTTAAATTCGAGCGCAGTTCATATTTTTTGTAGATACCATAACACAATATAAAACAAAGTAGCAGGAGCAATTTTCTTTCATTACTGTAACTATTTCGCGTTTAGATAAAAAGTTCCGATTATGTAAAATAAGAGTTGTCCAGAGGACTATTTTTATAAAGATAAAAAATTATACTGCATTGTTTAATTAATGTAAGTAAAATAATTGATAAACAATAATTGATGTCTAATTTGACTAAAAATACGTTTGGATAGTCCAGGGGACAGGGCAGATTTGGGCTGGTGAATTTTTTTCGTCAGTATCACTAAATTCTTAAAGAAACAGCTCTGCTTTATACATATAATAAACAAGAGATAGATAAATATGGACAATAAGAAAAAAAATACATAATTTCATCATGTGGACATTTAAAAGTTGATTCACCCATAAATATGGACAATAACAAAAAAAAATAAAAATCCATAATTTCATCATGTGGACATTTAAAAGTTGATTCACCCACCCGCAAAAATTCGAAAATGAGTACCATGACGACTTTTACGAAAATTGCACAGCCGCCATCTTGGTTCCAAAACGAACATTGTTTTTAAGTCTGCATCCCGAAAAAAATTGAAAACATATATTATCACGACTTGTATAAAAAAGTGCAGATGCGCCGTCTTGGTTCCAAAATGAACATTGTTTTTAAAATCTGCATCCTCAAAAAATTTGGAAACAAGTATCATCACGACTTGTATGAAAAAGTACAAGACCGCCATCTTAGATTCCTTAACGGACATTATTTTTGAAATCTGCATCCCCAACAATTTCGGAAATGAGATAAATGACTTTTACGAATAAGTGCATACGGCAGCGGCAGGTATAAAATTTGCAATAGGTAGATTGCGTAGCAGTGGATTGCGATTTCCAATATGGCAGATATTGGATTCCAAAATTGTCATCAATTTTGAAATCTGCACCCTCAAAATTTTCATAAACGACATTTACGAATATTTACAGAAAAATCCATGAACCTATATATCGCAAATGTTTGTAATATACCGGGTGTTTCGTATACCAGGAGCAATATTGAAATTAAACTGTAGGCTTTACTCCTCAAACTGATTGACATTTGTTCAGGAACTTAAAAATAACTTATCTTTTGGTTTTTATTACACATCAGTTTATTCTCAGATGCAATATATTGCAAATTTTGTTATTTTTAAGGCATGACAAGCAATGTCAAACACTCTGATAGTGATGACAGCGTATATTGAATATATTATTTAATATGTATGAAAAAAGAGAAAATCTAAGGTTTTCCATGGTCTAATAAAACATGGTCTTCCATTCCCAGAGTGACACGGGCCTACGTCACAATAACATTGCCACTTTATTTCAACATAACATGTTACATGGGTACATTATACCTATGGTTAATAAGTTAAAATATTTCTTTATAATTTTATAATTTTCATTTATATGTATTTTAGCTTAAATTTTACAATAACACGTCATTTTTAATTACTCGTTAGCAATATCTTCCGATTCACGAAAGAAATTTCAGACTTTCGGGTAATTCTGTTTATACTACTGGCAACACAGGATAGCGCTGTGCACATTTGACAATTCGGATCTAGATAACTTCATGCCCTGACCGTCATCCTTGTCGAACGCGTGTTAATTGTTATTTCCTTCTCGCTCAGTGTCAGCAGTCGCAGTGTTTTCCAAACTTTTCACGCCGTAAGCTTGGTAATTAATGTGTAGCTGTGAATTAGTTTTTCAAACGTTTGTCTTGTATAGATAAATAAAGTTTAATTTAATACATTAATTTAAGACAAACACTATGTTATTTTCAATTTTTTGCTTTTTTACAAATCAGACTCATAGGAGTCGTAGGTGAGATCAATAATCAAACAAATGGTAAAACTTTAGTTACCATAAACTGCACTTAATAATCAAAAATTCAACAACAAACAATAAAGACAATATAGGTGCATGCGTAGGCGCCAGCGATGTGTTATGCTGTAGTGTATTTCTTTAGGTATTTTACAAAATGTAATCAAACCACAATTATTATAGTATTTTTTTAGGCAAGAATATTCAAGTAAATTTAACTCGATGTGAAAACCTTACAGAAGTTTTCATCATTCAGGCCTTTAACATCTTGACAGATGATTTATGCAGCGTCTGTAAGCGAGGAACAACGTCTCTCGTAACCAGTAACTGTTAACTTCCCGTGTTGTTTTCCTCACCGCGGAAACGGTGAGGGTGAATTGACCTCTCCACAGACGCTGCATCGCCCGGCACGCTATTTGACGATACAGGGTTGCCCAGGACCTGTACCATCCTCTCGACCTCCCCAGCTTGGCCCGCAGGAATGGCATGCCAATACGTGCGGAACCACCAGGTTCCAACAGGAGCCAACAGAAGTTTTACTACCTACGTAATATTAATACTTACTCAACATAACAATGAAGCTGCTAAAATTGTGCTATTTTGCTTAGGAATATATCGCGATGATTTGATTAATCAATAGTAGGTAATTTAGTTTTGTAATATTTGCTACTACATGGCCCTATTGAAGACCCTAAAACGAGACGAATTCTTGAGACATTTGAGGTTAGTAGTTCAGCCCACGCAGTGCAAGTGTTATTTATACGTCATAATTCCATAGGGGTTTGACGTTTAAAATAACACTTGCACTGCGTGGGCTATCAAAATCGGTGCAGTCTTTTCTTGGTCTAACTCTAGAGGACGGATCAAGGCAGTTTTTCATATGGTTGGTTAACTAATAAATGTTTTAGGTACTTGAAAATGTAAAAAAAAACATTGTTTACATTTATTTTACTACTTAAAGAAATACACTATAGACACATCACGTGTTATACGCGTGTTTTTTTTTTACTTATTACATGAGATTTATTTCTCGAGTTCTCGAGGCATTGAGTTTTTTTTTCCCGTCTCGACCAAGGACAAATTTCTCGAGATTTCCCGCCCCGAGAATTCTCGAGCAGAAACCTACTATTTGTTGATTTATATCATATAATTACAAAAATATTAAATTAAAACATATTTTGTTTTATTTCACTTAAACCTTGCGTGCGTTATTTGGAAAATAACAAAATGTTGGCGTCGGAAAGACGCTAAAAACAAATTTACCAACTTTCTAAGAAATAATTGCATAATGTGGTGCAGTGTAATAACATGTAATGTGGGTAATAATAATGCGTAAATCTTTTATTTTCATCAGTAAATTTAAAGGTTTCAGACACTTAACATAAATTCCCTAGGAAATTTCTATGCAATTTAAGAGAACTTACGGTAATTTACGGTAACTTATAGAAATTTACGTTTTAATCATGTTTAAAGTAATGGCTCTTGGCACGAGGATAAAGTACTTTGGAATGTGTAAATCTTTCGTTATTACAAAAAATTCGATTCCCATATATAAAAACAAAGTTATTAAGTAAATTGCAATTTTTGGTAATATTACCGTAATCTTTCCGAGAATATTCTCTCGATCGGAAATATTCTCTGCAATTTCCCATCACTATTGACCACTAACTGAAATTATAGTTGTATCGCCATCTGAATATCATTAATGAAAAAAAATCCCCAGAATTACCATAGTATGGAACTCCTATACTAGTTACCAGCACACGTGTCTGTGTAGGGCGCTCCACGGGTTAATTTGGTTGTTAGTTTTAACAAATTTACTGATTTGCGTACACTGCATTCTGTTGGCTAAGTAAGATTTAAGTCAATCATTTGCCTGGCCTCTAAGTTTCATTAGCATATAATTTATTGAGATGCTCGGCATGATCAATTAAGTCAAATACCTTTGTCATGTCGAGGAAAATTTCCATAATCGGTGACTTATTAAAGTTTTGAGTCACAAATTTGACACATTCAAAACAAGCCAATTCTGGATTTAGTCCTTTACGGAACCAAAATTGGTCAGGGTGTACAATATCATGTTTAGTAAGGAAGTTATTATTGTCTTTTGTTAATAAAAAGCTTTTTCTATTAATTTTAATATTATTGGGACAATCATTATTGTGCTGTAATTACACTGTAAAACTACGATCTGTAATTATTGGGATCGTTACTTTAAGATCGTCAAACGAAGCTTTAAGCTGTTCTGGGAAAAAGCCTTGACTGAAGGATAAATGTACATGAGCAAGAGGTCTGCTTAAAAATAACCTACTTAACTTCACTAGTTCGGTTGAAATATCGTCAATACCAAAAGTTTTACTATTACTCAACTACTGTTGGCATTAAGAACATCGTATTATGGACTATTCTCAACATTTAGTTTGGTTGTTAACTTATTAAAATTACTTAATCGATAAAATGATTAATGTAGGATAGTACATTACCTATATCTTACTAATTATTATTGGTAGATCTTATAATTCATTTTTAAAGTAATTATATCTGTTGTCTGATCTAAATTTGGTACCTGCGTGGGTATATGACATTCCAGGTTGCTTTACATTTATATATTATTATTAGAAGATACATATATATTTGCTATTGCAATTTGTGTATACATTTTTTTAATATCTTACCATATTTTTGAAGAGTTTATTGTTTGGCAGATAACCTCTTAATTCCCTTTTGTCGATGATGATGATGATGATAATGATGGGAAAACACAGATCGAAAAAAGTCTGAATAAGACACAGGATAATTAAACGCTTCCTGAGCGTTGTTCGAGCTAATAACTTCACAAAAGAAGAGAGCCTCAGAGCCTTTATACTATCATGAAACTTTCGAATGTTAAATCAACAATAAATCCTTTTCAGTTCAATCCAGGTCGTACCAGTCTTGATTTCATTAATGTTTAAGGTGACAGGTCATAATCTGATAATTCAAGTTGGTGGGTGTCAGTTAGCATTACGCACACATTAATACATAAATCCTAGTTGGTGCTTTTATGTGCATTGCCATGTTAAAACTTCTCATTATACTTGATAGCTCCTTTGTAGATGAATTATCTTTTAGAGTGTCTATATTCCGATCACCATAAACAACAATATTTCTCTATTTGAGTGTTAAAAATTGAAGTAAATTATTATCAAGCTTGTGAGGAAAAACACAGTAATGGGACTGAGTTTTTATGGTATTCTATAAATTGTAATTGTTATGCAGTAAATGCTAGTTGTTTCAATGCCGCAACATTTAAAAATGAAAATAAAAAAGGTTTAGTGAGGCAAATTAAAGTAGAAGTTTGACGCTAAATGTGGAATCATAACCTTATCCTCATTTTATTGTTCGGTATGAAATAATTATTTACTGTTGAGTGGAGAAGTGACGAAAAAGAAATTGTTAGTAGTCTGCTACTAATTGTATTACCAGTTCTAACTGACATGAGTTTATTTTCAGTGTTTGGAGTGTGTCCTCACGTCTACGGCGACGTGTAGTCGTGTACACATAAGACGGAATGTGTGATCTCGTCTACGGTGACGTGAGTAAGAAGGAATGTGTGATCTTGTCTACGGTGACGGATACACATAAAAAAAAAAGAAGGTATGTGTGATCTTGTCTACGGTGACGGACACACATTGAAAAAAAAGAAGGTATGTGTAATCTTGTCTACGGTGACGGATACACATTAAAAACAAAGAAGGTATGTGTGATCTTGTCTACGGTGACGGACACACATTAAAAAAAAGAAGGTATGTGTAATCTTGTCTACGGTGACGGATACACATTAAAAACAAAGAAGGTATGTGTGATCTTGTCTACGGTGACGGATACACATGAGATAAGGAGTGTGTGATCTCGTCTACGGTGACGTGTACACATAAGAAGGAGTGTGTGATCTCGTCTACGGTGACGTGTACACATAAGGAGTGTGTGATCTCGTCTACGGTGACGTGTACACATAAGAAGGAGTGCGTGATCTCGTCGACGGTGACGTGCACACTCGCAAAGAAGCGACGTCTACGCTGAAGAATTGTGTGATTAAATCGACGATGATGAGTGTGATTTCTGAAATAATTGCTTGCATCATTATGTTATATCAAAGTGATACATTGCCATAGAAAGTTTTATTTCATTTTAGTTTTTTATATGCTTATTAATGATGTATTGTATGAGATTAAAGTTACATTTTGGAATACTAGTTTTGTTGTAATGTGGGGCGTCGCAGGGTAGTAATTAATACTAATAACGTCTGCTGATTACTGAACATCTTTATTAAGTAAATTCGTGCTTATATACTAGTGGCCTACGTGAGTGGCATTTACGTGACCTTTACATAAATGTAATTAGAATTATTGTTCATTTTATTAAATATATTTTCTATTTCTTAAATGTCACCTTAAATGTCACATGACGTGTTGACCCTAATACTCAATACGTCATGTGCCTACTCACCGTACACCTTCCCCGTTTTTTTTTTGAGACAAAAATAGGTTACAATATATTTTTGTCGTAATTACAATATAAACAATAACTTAATCTTAGACATTAATTTCTAACTATTCCAATATGTGTTAATCTTACAATTTAAAACAAAACGTATATGCATATAATAGTTATACAAACAAAAACACTAAAACTAGCTTTAAAAAAAAAACATACATGGTTATTTAAAATATTAAATAGAATATAATTTTAATTAGGTATCTATGTTATATGTTAACTAAAGTAATGTAACGGATCATTTTAATAAGTTGATTAAAGATAAATTACGGTTTAAACAATTAAAGGTTTACAATGTTGAAAATATTTATTTTATTTTTTTTATTTTATTTATTTCCACACATACAAATATCATTACAGGCAGAACCCAATGCGATACTGTTGCAAAAAAAAAAACTCAAACATAAACAGACAAACAAAAACAAGTACATACCTATATCTAACAAAAACATTTTTTTTTTTTTACATAACATACTAATCTATTCACTATTATAACAAAGAGTTAATAATGCGTCTTTTGTGAATTCACTCATCGTACATGAGAATAGGTCTATATGCGTGGCTATGAGGTTCAGGGCAAAGAATATAATACTCACTAGGAGAAGAACGGTAACTCCATACAAAAAAATGTCCCCAACCGTTTATACGTTTATACTAGTGGCGCCGTCTTTGTGTACCAATGGAACTAAAGTTGACAACCGGTTTAGCCTGGCGGGTATTGGTAGGTAGTAATTCTGTTGATAAACATATTTGTTATCTTCATATCACGAAATATATGCAAGATGCAAATATTACCCCTTGTTTGTGGTATTATCAATTGATTTAAATAAAAGGCATGTTTATGTTTATAACATTATATATATTATTTATTAAAAAATGTTTTACATATAAAAATATACACTGAAAACTGGCAACTGGCAACTTAATAAAAAAATAGACATTAATAAAGCGCATTCACAAAGTTTTCAGTACCTTTTATAAAAATAACATTAGGCATGCCTACCTATTACACTTTACACACAGATACACTACACTTTACATACGGCATTTTACACAGATTTCCAACTTGTATTCATACATTTCTTCACGGTTAATTAATACGCTTTCCAGATGCGTTATGACTCGGTTCCTTCTGAACCCACTAAAGTTGTAAATTTCACTCTGGCTGCTTCAACAGCCGTTGCTCCGCATTTAGCACATTTTCTATGTGCATTGCTGTAATCCATGTAGGTACAGACTTACAGTCTTAAGTGGTACGTAGCGGTACACGTTGTATGTATTATTTAAAGAGTTAATAAATAAAATTTTCGTTATGAACTTTAACCACAGCAGTTGGACAGAGTCATTGACAAATATATTTTTTATTATGGTGGGTAGACGTACCTACCCTCCATATATTTTATGAACATTGATAAAGACAGTTGGAAGCAAATATTCATTATAAAACTTAATCGCATGTAATTAAGTTTTAAGCGTTTTAAGTCCCGTTTTATGATTAATATTGTATAAAATTCGTGATAATTTAAATCAGAGTTGGGAGCAATGTTGCTGTAGAAAAATGTTTTTATTTTTATTACTCGCAACTTTTTCCCGGAGGCCAACGCACACATAGAAGATTAAGGCGCACACATGCGCAATTATTTGGGGACATAACTTTCTTAGGAAGTGAACAGGCCTTGGTTCAGGGTACGCACGGCGCGCGTCATCGGCGCCTCGCGCAGCAGGTTGGTGCGCGCGCGCGGCACAGCCAGCAGCCCGGGCTGCCGGCGCGCCACGCAAGCGCGCGGAACACAAATACCCACCGACCCCAATATATCCGCATTGTATATCTTTCCTCTAAGCAGCTTAAAGATATATGTAACGAGTGCTAGCTCCCTTCTGACTTTCAGCTGATTGTATCCGACCATGCCTAAAATAAACAATGTCGGATACATCAGCGGATAAAACGGGTAGACACCGTATTGCCTCATATACATATACCTAATAAACTTATTCTGTATCCGCTCTAACATAAAAATATACTTTGCTTCGTGTGGAGCCCATATTTCAGCATTGTATTCCAGCTGGCTTCTAACCAATGCATTATATGTACAAAGATGTTATAGCCTTCATATTTGTGAATCCATTAGCCATCCTTAGTACAAAACCTAGATTCCTGAATGCTTTTTTACAAATATTCGAAATGTGATTTCGAAACGTTAACTCAGTGTTAAAACTAACTCCTAGATCCCTTACTTCTGTGACTCTAATCATTACATCTCCATCTACCTTATAACTATTTTGAATGGGAGTACGCGCCCGAGAGAAAGAGATAGTCATACATTTTTTGGTATTAAATTGTAAAATATTTTTCTTGCTCCACTGTACGACTCTGTCGATATCCGCCTGCAAAGTTTTACAGTCATCCTCACTATTTACCGCCAGGGACAACTTAAGGTCATCTGCGAATAATAAACACTTTGCATCTTTTACTGTTTTAGGCAAGTCGTTTATCATTAATAAAAATTCGAGAGGCCCTAAATTACTGCCCTGGCTTACGCCTGATCTAGTAAAATAAGGTTTCGATCTGTGCCCTTCATATTCTACATATTGCTGTCTGTCCCTCATATAGTCTGCAAAAAAACCAAGTAAGTGGGGGGTAAAACCGAAGCCTGCCAACCTTGACAACAAGACGTCGTTATCGACGAGATCGAAAGCTTTTTTGAAGTCAAAGTAAGCAGTATCGGCTTGACCCCCGCTATCTACTATAGGTATAATCTGCGCTACGTGACTCAGAAGATTGCTGGCCGTACTTCGTGTCGGGCGAAACCCGTGTTGCGCGTCCGCGAGCTGCGCGCTCACCTGCTCGTATACTCGCTTGTGAATAGCCGATTCAAATACCTTTGCCGGTGTTGACAGAACCGCCACCGGTCTATAATCCTCTGCCTTATCTCCAGATCCACCTTTCGGTACCGGTATTACTCGAGTAATTTTCCAAATTTCTGGGAATACTTCTAACTTAAGACAGAGGTTAAAGATGTGCAATAGCGGCTCTGCCAGCACCATTCTACAGTCCCTAAATACGTACGATGGAATACCATCCGGACCTGCCGATTTTTTTGGCTTAAGTTTTTGAAGGGCTCGCCGCACGTCCTGTATATCTAGTCTGTCAACCTGAACCCGCGCCGCGCTGTTCTCGGTGCCCGCTGCCACTATTGCGGCACTTACCTCCAACTTTGGCTCCTCCACGCTGTACACGGAGTGAAAAAACCTAGCAAATTCCCTACTTACTTGTTCACTGGACAGCGGTTCTCCATTCATTAATATTGATGTTTTCGTACCTCTGCTGCTTCTTTTTGATTTCATATAATTCCAAAATGATTTAGGATCTTTTGCCATATGACTCTGTACCCGGTCTCGATAATGTTCATGCGCTTGCTTTATCTTATTTTTCAATCGAGCCCTGCACTGAGTAAACGCTTCGTAATCTAAGGTTGATTTACTTGATTTATACTTTTTATGAAGGGTAGCTTTAACTTTGATATTCCGAATTATCTCCCCCGTGTACCACTCAGGATAAATGCACATGGTTCCTCCCCTCTTTTGCCTTTTTTTTGGAACACACTCATCTATTATTGAATAAAAAGTATCGTAAAAATAAATTAAACTCTTATCTAAATCTAAATTATACAAAGGTGTCCAGTCAACTGCAGCGATTTTTGAATATAAAAGTTGAAAGTCAGCTTTGTTAAAGTTCCATTGAGTTTCTATATCGGGGGCAGGTTCATTGTTGCATTGCGGGGTATGCCGAGCACCGCACCGCCCGCGCCGGCGCACGCTCACCGCCAGCGGCGGGTGGTGCGCGTCCACCGGCACGAGTGGCGCCGTCGCCGCACGTACGCGCACCTCCGACCCCTCCACTAATTTGTTAAAAACTAAGTCCAAACAACGACCGTTACAATTATTTATTTCATTACTCTGAGTGAACCCACAAAATGTCACAAAGAAATCGTAATATGCACCTATACCTTTTGAGCATGAATGTAAGTTAAAGTCCCCTACCACTATCACATCGCTATACTTACTACAATATTGTTCAATTATTCTAAACAATAACATGTATTCATTGTCATTACTGTTTGGTGGTATATATACGACGCACAAAAAAAACAGAAACTTCTTACGTAAGTAAACAGTAGCACCTGCTAGTTCGAACACATGTTTGTCGATATCCACGTTATCGGGAACCGGTACTCGCCGCAGCTCGAGTCGTTGTGTGGCCACGAGACACGCGCCGCCCTGCTTGCGCCCGTCCGCTCGATCGCACCTTACAATGCTGTAACCAGGCGGTATTATTTCCGCATCATAAATGGATGGTTTAAACCTGTTTCAGTGATTGCAATTATGTCGGCGTCTAAAGACTCCACCCCCATAGAAAACTCGTCTAATTTTGTTCTTAGGCCTCTGACGTTTTGATAGTATATATCAATAGTGCAGTTATTCTTGGGTTCGATTTTTCTGGGGGCGACGAAACCAAACCCATTCGCAGAACTCGATATTTACTGGCCAGTTTTCCTGTTGAGATAAAACTTCATATTTGCTTTCCGGAACTCCTATAATAAAGGAGGCATAGTCCCTTTCCGTTCGTTGTTTTATTTTTTCCACTTTAACCGATACGTCAGCTCCACAAATACTTTTCACATAGTTTTCCAAGCTTTTTTCTTCTGTGTCCTTCTGCAATCGCCAAACATGTAGATACTTCTTTTTTTCCATACCTCTTATGTCATTCACGGTAGTACTTCCTCCTCTTTTCACTTCGCTGTTAGGGTATCTACTTCTTTTGTGCTTTACCGTTATCCAGTCTCCATCCTCTTCTTTTCCCTGTGCCGCCTTCTGAAGTTCATTTCTCGGGTTTACTTGAGACGCGTTCGAGATCTGATTTTCCTTACTGGTACCTAAACTAGCGGGTTTCGTGGCCCCACACTGTGTTTGAGTATTAATATTCAGATTATTATTTTTCTTGGCTGCTTCCACAAATGACAGTGTTGACGTTGATGGCGATAATTGCAGTTGACTTTCTTTTAATTGTGATGCTTCATTTTCACGGACCTTTTCCGACATGGGTACCATGGGTACCGATGGCGATGACACGGGGCTTTTTATCTTACTTAGAAGCTTATTCTCTCTTTTTTGTGTAGAACTGCTTAGATTAAGACGTTTTTGTAACAGCTCATTATTTTCGAGAAGAATATTCATTTGTTTTTCTAATATATCCACTTTATTTGCTTTTTCTTGAACTACCTCCATTATTTTTCTTAATTCTTTCAATTCATTTTCTGTTGAGATAAATCTGTTTTGAAGCTCGGAATACTGCTTACTGATCCCATCCATTCGCGATAGTATTTCTACACAGAAATCCTTCCTTCCTTCCTTTCAAATATTTGACTTAACATATACATATAATTAAAATAATATAATAATAATTAATATATAATTAAAAAAAATTTGGTTAACATATGACAGATTAATAGGTACTTAAAATTATTCTGGTCTATATTCTAAATGTAATTACAATATTTAGTTTTCAGTTTCCTGTTACGTATTTCTACTTTGTTATTAAATTACAATAAACACCTTGGTGTCATTTATTATTTTGCTTACTCTGCTATTGAATATCCTAAAGGTTACATGACTATATTTATCTTATAGCTAAAAGTGCGGTATTGACATTTAGTATGTGCCTTACTTATAATTATTCCTATGTAACATTAGATTTATAGACCAATAGTGGGACCGGATTTTTGCACTAAAAGTTTTGATAATTCTAAAGATGAAAAAGTGATACTTATCTGACATGGGACATATTTTTAAGCATATTTGTAAAATATGACGAAAAGTTAGAACGAGCGTTAGATATAAATTAGGTATTTATATATTTTTAGTAATGATTTTTTAATATTGAATTAAAGTGCAATGTTTAAGTTCCATCGTTTATAATATGTATGACGCTTTATAATGTAAAATTATTAGAAATTTCTTTAACGTGCTTCTTAGTCAAACTACAAATTAGCTTATTATTTTGTCGATATTGAATTAAAGTTTAATAAATCCACAACAACATATCTAAATTCTTAAGTTAATAGGCAAGCTAAAAAATTAGAAGAATAAGATATATGCTTTAGAATTAATATGCGTTTTTTGTCCTATAATATCTAATATTGAATTAGAGTCTGTAAAAATAAGTCTATTACTATAAAATAATATACGCAGCCATATTATGGAAAATAAGAAATTTCGGTGTGTAGCTTGCATTGTAATAGTAAAATATATTTAAAAAGGCGCGAAATTCATACATACGCCGCGCTGGTCCGTCAGTGTCGCCGGCGCGGCGCCCGAGACCCTATCATAGCCTACCTATACCTCGCCCCTCGCCTCGCCCCACCTGCCGCTCACAGCACTGTCTGTCTTTTCTTATCATTCATTTGTTTGTTTACTGTGGACATATATAAATTAGATGCGGACATTACGTGAAATTAAAGGGGTCCCTTTGTTTCCCATAAAGTTTTAAGTCATAATGTATTGTTTGTCATATAAGAAACTTCGGGCTCTCGAATTAAGGTTTATTTTTGAATGGCCTTAGTAGCAGTGTGATAGCGTTGACTCGGCTCGGAGAGTTGGCGAATTGGCGATTCATTCGCCGAGTTAGCGGATCGGATACCAAGTTATCAGTTAGTTTAGTGGCCGAGTTGATTAGGAAGAACATTTGAATTTCGAAATTGTAATAAAAATGTACATGATATTCACAACTATTTTTTACCATAGTTTGTCAAAGGACTGTCTCATTTCAAACATAGAGAGAATCATCATACTATCTTTGACTTACACTAGTACTAGCACCCAAAAGAACAGGATGAATATAGTTTTTTGTTTTTATTTACTGACAAATTGGTTTGACCGACTATACCTATTTCTGGTTCCTATTGTCATGTCCTGTCCTATTCAACGTCAATATCATAATATATTATGTATATTATAAACCAACTGCTCAATATTACACGTATACATATTGAATATACAATAAGGTAAGTGACCTCACCTTATTGTATATTCCGTGTCGGCCGTATATGCCTATATACGGCCCACGTTAAATTAAAATGTTTTTTTTTTAATAAACAGGATATGAAGTATGAAAAACTCACTCAAATAGGTATCTTATTTTTGAAGTTTCTTCATTATACCAAAATAGTTATAAAAATATTACGATACTCTTGGAAAATATACCTTTTATAAAAGTCCTATTGTGGGCCTTATTGAACACTAGCAGGGTATTACTTAATCCCGCAAAAAATAATCATTTTGACAGTAGACAATAACAGATTTTATTGTTTTTAACTTAAGAGTTATACATATACAAATAACAATATTTGGTACTTCACAACAAGAGGATATTTATAATAAGTTAAAAATAATTCTTTTGGGCCTTATTAACTAAAGATATAAAAATTGTCTAGTTTACGCGAAAATAGTAGGTAACTAAAGTCACTAAACATAAATCTTTATTATTATTATGTTTTAACATCTGGCGGCACGGCAGTGCCCCCGCCAAGACGAGCAAAGCGCAAGGGCACTATCTACAGTATCTACCTTTTCTCGAAGCGCTTCGTCGTTTTTTGGAACCCTCATAACTTGGGGTTGGATTATACTAGATAAACAAAGTTCTCGGACTTATTAAGCATATCAATTGCATAGCTCTTATACTTTAGATTTTATTCATATCTAAAAACTTCGATTTCGTCACTGACTCACTCACTTGATGATTATCAATACCTTTAGGGTACTTCCTGAAGTCCTCTAAGAAGCTGAAATTTGATATGTAAGATAGTTTTAGTACACAAACAACAAATAAATTCAAAAACTTGAATTTTTTAATCCCTAAGGGGATGATGAGGGGGTTTAATCTTGTATGGGGAATCAATAATCGCTGAACAGATTTAGTTGAAATTTGGTATGTAGATAGGTATTGTTATGGGGAAGGATATAGAATAGATTTCAACCTCAAAGTTTACCCTTACGGGGTGAAGGCAGATTTCAACCCCAAAGTTTACCCTTACGGGGTGAAGGGTTTATATGGGGAATCAGTAAGAAGTACATTGTGTAACAGTTGCCCCCAGATACTTATTTCAGGATTTTTAATAGTAAATCACCCCCAACCCTTTAAATTAGGGGATGGAAGATTGTCATAAGCAACTTACAAAAAGAAGTGAAATCCCACCAAAAACATTTTGATGTAAAATGTTGCCCAGATGAAACCATAAGGCTCGCACTGTCAAAAAGTTATCAGATCTCTTGCCAAGCTTCTAACTCTACAAGCCCTAACTTCACTAGCTCTACACCTTAGTCAAAGTATGTGGCTCGGCCGTTTCGTTTCTACAAGAACTATTGTATGTATAATAAAAAAAACCGCCCAAGTGCAAGTCGGACTCGCGTTCCAAGGGTTCCGTACATTACACAATTTTTAACAATATGTTTTTTTAGTGAAAAGTGAGTAAAATGTCCGTAGGGATCGGATCAAAAACTAAGTACTTAAGTCCGACTCACGCCACAGATTATACAATAGTTCTTACGAACAGATACTTATCTCTCAAACAAAACGCAAATACCTACCGTTTTGATACCTACACAAAAATACAATGGAGTGACCTTCAACGCGCCGCTCCCCGCACCGCGCGCACCGGCACAACGCTAGGGTTGCTGACGCTTGGAAATGATAAATAAATACCCACTTAAACAGAGGAGTGAAATAAAAGGAAAGCTAAATCTTAAATTATACCTAATATTCCGATTATGCTTTAGTGTTTGCGAAATAGTCATTTTAAAAGGTCATATGTCCCTGCAGTAACCGCAGTGTTTACGCCGTTTTATAAACCGCGCAATAATCCCAGCAAGAATTAGTTTTAAAACTTCGTGTAATTTAAAACCAGATAGAGATTAATGTTACATAGTCTTCTTCTTCTTCTTCGACCTAGCGTTTTCCCGGCCTGGCGCCAGGGACATCTTCATCTCCGTGACGTGAAGCTGCTGGACATGCCTTCCGAGGACAGGCCAGGTCTCGCTACCATATAGTAGGACTGGTCGGATGATGCTCTTGTACACAAGGCCCTTTAGCTTCACCGGTATCCTGGGGTCGCAGAGGACACCGGTTACTTCTCGCCATTTTGCCCAAGCAGCGCTAATTCGGGCTTGGACGTCGTGATCGATTTCACCCGATTCGTGCAGCACGGACCCAAGGTATTTGAATTTATTCGTTTTCACGACACAATCGTCTCCTACCTTTATGGGGTCGGGGTCCGTGCCGCCACATGCCATGTACTCGGTCTTCGCAACATTTAGTTTCAGACCGCCGTTCTCTAGCGCACCCTTCCATTGGTTCACTTTATGCTCCAGTTTCTGTTAATTAATGTTACATAGTAAAGAAAAATAATAGAAACCCCATGAATAAATGTAATTAATTATAAGTTAACCAGAGCAAAAATGAGTAGGCACTTTCCGGTGTAAACTTACTGTCGTTAAAATAAACATTTACCAAAATAAATTAAAAATTTACTACCTATTTCAAATAGATAGATATCTAAATCTATACATTTGTCACACATATTAAACATTACATGTTTAATTAAAGAAATTCAATAGTAGATAGGTACCTACTACCCGCGCGATTCGAACTTTAAGATATCGCGCCGTTAGACATTCACTAGATATGAAATAGTAAAGATATGTGACGTTCCACGGCAAAAGGTAGCTTATGGCGGCTGGCGCTTACGCTTATTATTATCGCCACTCCAATATTCAGTCGGGGCTACGGTACCTTTTGCCGTGGAACGTCACATATCTTTACTATTTCTTATCTAGTGCATCTCTAATTCATTTCCCGAATCCCGCCATACGTGTAACTATCGTAAAACAATTTTTACGCCGCACTGTCAATACAGTGCGGCGCGCGGTGACGTGCGTACGTGAGCGCGTGTGGCAACCAACTGGCTTGCTTTTCTACCGTGAACGGGAGCAGATTCGTAGGTATTAATCCGAGCTCGCGCAGAGAGTTCCATAGGCCTGCTCACGCTTAGCTCCACATTTCTAATAGGTTTTCCTGTCATCTATAGGTAAAGAGCTAATATGTGTATTTTTTTCATAATAAAAAGACCCAGTAGTTTCGGAGATAAGGGTAATGTTAATTTTTTGCCTGTTTTCTTAAATAACTTCTAAACTATTTATTTTAAAATTATGAAAAAAATATATTTGAGATTCTAATTCTAAAATGAGCCCCTTCATTTGATATATAACAAAGATATAGTTTTTTTTCTTCTATTTATCATTCATCTCAAAAGTGACCCCTTTATTTAAATTTATATTACATATTTACTTTACATGTATGTCTTTGGGTTATAGACAAATTTCAACTTATTAGTCCAGTAGTTTCGGAGCAAATAGGCTGTGACAGACGGACAGCCAGACACACGAGTGATCCTATAAGGGTTCAGTTTTATTCCTTTTGAGGTACGGAACCCTAAAAATAATGATTATAATAAGTTTTTCACCTTATGCCCATGTGGCGGTAGCAAAACAGCCAAGCCACATATTTTGACTAAGGTGTAGAGTTAGTGAAGGGGCTTGTAGAGTTTGAAGCTTGGCTCGACAAGAGATCTGATAACTTTTTAACAGTGCCAGTCTTAGGCTTATGGTTTCTTCTTAGCAACATTTTACATGAAAATGTTTTTGGTGGAATAATTTTTTACAGTATAAATATTTATTCGTAACAGTTAGTATTATCTTTTAACATGATTTTTACTGTACATCTGGGCCCTATTTCACCAACGTGACAGGTGCGACATTTGTCGACATCACTGTTACTGACGTCACAGGCCTTTATAGGCTACGGTAACCGCTTACCATCAGACGAGCGGTGTGGTTGTTTGCCACCAACCAGTGTTGGGCGTAATTAATTACTCGTGTAATTTAATTACATGTAATTAAAATGTTTGTAATTTAATTACATGTAATTAAAATGTTTGTAATTTAATTACATGTAATTAATTTTTCTGTGTAATTTGCAATTGTGATTACATTAATTAGTAATTAAATTACTCAATTACTTTTCATTTACCTTTTTAATAATATGCAAATAAGAACAAATTTACTTGTAGTAATTATAAAAACTTTTATGAATTCCATTATACGCTGGATAACGTTATAACATATTTTTTATCCCTGGAATCATACCTTTACAGGGTACTATGTGACAAACCACGTTGAATATGGCGGTTGGCGCTTACGTCGCGTAGCACCGCATTAGTATTGGGGCGCCGGTAATAATGACGTAAGCGCCGACCTAAGGTGCCTTTCGGGTTGGACTGTAGCAAAGGGGGGGCTGGGACTTGGACAATTGTCACAAGAAATACGACAGTTTTCACGAAATTCCGACACAGAACTCATTTACTGTCAAGAATTACCGAAAGTTCTTTGAAATCTTGTGTCAATTGTCATCATTATCATCATAAACATCACAAGAAAGATACCTGTTTTTTGCCGATATAATAAAGTTTTTTTTTAATAATACAATGATAGTGACAAACAGGAATAAGGCCCGTCCGATGGTAAGCTATAACCGTAGCCCATGGATGCCTGTGACGTCAGCAACAATGTCACGTTGGTGAAATAGGGCCCTGGTGCTACATTACGACACCGGTGCTATAATAAGCACATTAAAACACTCCCTTTGGCCGTGTTTTAAAATTCGTCATTCGTTGCAAAAATTTCTATTTTTCGCACTTCTATCGTAAATAACTACCTATGTATTAATAAAAAAAGTTACCTATATAAGTAAGTAGTTACTGCCTTTAAAAAGTATAAGTGTCTAAATGTTATTAGACTTTTTGATTCTTTAAAACGTCTTTAGGTCAATAAAGCAAGTGAAAAATTATTAGAGTTAGACCAAGAAAAGTCTGCAGCGATTTGGACAACCCACGCAGTGAAGGTGTTATTTATAAGTCATAATTTCATAGAAGTTTCTTCAAATCGGCCTTATTAATGAGAGATTAAAAATATTCAAAATTATCTTAAAATATTTTAATCTATTATTTCATCTCATACGTTCAATAAGGCCCGGGACTGGACCTTTTTACCTGCACTGAAAGTGGATCTTCTTAGCAACAAGTACAAATTCAAAATAATAGGGAGCAACTGCTATTTTTGAATGCTGGGCCTTGTTACCCGCCGGGCCTCATATGCCTGCACCTCACCTACCTTATTTATTTGTTTTACAAGGGGAAAATTTGTTGATTAATCGTGCTAATATTGATACCCAAACAAGCGAAACATTCTAAAATTGAACCACAAGCGTAGCGAGTGGTTCGTAAAGTTGAACCTCGAGCGTAGTGAAGGTTTCAAGGGACGAGGGTTAAATAAAATTTTCACTGCATCAGCTCGTAAAGGCCCTCTTGATTGTTCGAAACGGATAAGAAGAGTGGCATTTAATTTGATGCAAATTTTGAGTTGTTTCCGTAGGTATACTCGTAAAGCTCAGTTGGTTGGTAAAATTGACTTTAAAATGATAAATATTGAATAACGTTAGTTTGAAATTGATTTAAATGATAAAGTAAATATTATCGGAGATATATATATCGGATATCGCTCTTAAACAAAAAATATATGTCGCTAGTCATTTATAACCTAAAAGCGCCAAATTACGCAAAATTATATTGAAATGACACCTGTCTATTGAATTTGAAGAATACTTACTTTAACAAGGGTGGTTATCTGTATGACAATGCACCTAAAATAATTTTCAAATGTATCTATTATTTCTATACTTAACACGATAACGAATTCTACGTAAACCAAACCGCGGGCAATCCCTAGTACATATAGAAATAAATAAGTGTAGGTAAGTTTCCATTAGTGTACCTACTATTAACAATATAACTATTTACCATTGATAATAATTTTATAAACGTTTTGCGTATTTTTTACGGGCGCTAATCGCTAGCCCGCCACCGTCGATCGCTGCCTCCTGCCATGGCGCACAGCGCGGCGCGCGAAAACGCCGCGCGTTTGAAATGTAACTCAATATAAGCGCGGAATGCATACTTACGTATCAGTATTTAGTGTCGCCGTGATTTTATATTTCTAATATTTTGTGTGGGAACTAAGATCTTTATTATGACCGTGTAATATTAACTCTACAAACTTTAATTAAATATTGGCTATACTGCTTAACCAGAAATCAATATCTAGACAAGCACATTGTCTACATTTCTAACTTTTTACAAGTATACTAAGTTGATAGATAATATCGTAATTTTACAATATCAGCTACTTTAATTCTTTATTGACAAAGTAATTCGTGTTTTTACGTTCACCAGAAAGCAGCTGTTCCAGATTTCTAAAAACCGAATACTGTGAATAAATTAAAGTGTTATTGAACATGTTGCAGTTTTTTGTAACTTTAATTTTATATTTACATAGTTATTTAGCAAAATTGAAATATTTAAATATGGCCGAACGCTCCACCTATAATTTTCTAATATTTTACATAAATGTTATTTAACATGCATGCAATAACATATCAAAAAAGAAAAAACTTTAATGTTATCAAAACCCATTTTTGTTCCACCGCTGGTCTATTAATACTGTAAACAATACGTCGCTTGCTTTCTTATGTTCTAATAAGGAAGATGGAGATCCTTTTTTGGATTCTGTCGGCTTGGTAAGTTTAAATGTGATCAGTTTTAAATTGCATTTTATAAAATAAGAAAAGTGGATTGTTAGATTATTAGATCAGTTCTGTCGCTTGCTTCGCGGATTTGTGTCGGTCGATCAGGGAACTTGCAATTACGTTTGAATTTGACTTGTGTGTTTGTGTGAGTTTCTCGTGTCTGGTGTGCCGAAGAGGTGAGTTTTAATAGTAATAGTGCTTTGTTCTGTTTTGGTGTACAATGTTTTCTTTTCCTGATACTAATATTTTAAAATTTTGACCTTGGTCTTGAAATACTGTGTAGGGTTCCGTGTATACTGGGTCCATGTTATCTCTATCTTCCTTTTTTTTATTAATATTAAGTCTCCTACTTTTTATTTTATATATTTTTTTAATATTTTTGTTTTTCAAGTTGTTTTGTCTTAATTAAATTATGTCTAGCGTCCTCCTGGGACTTTTGCAATCTATACTTAAGTTCTATAGAATAAGAGTTAAAATTATAAATTTGGTCTATTTGTTATATAAAATTACGGTTTAGTGTAAACTGATATTTTTAGATGCCGAAAAGTATGATTATTTGAAAATTTGTTATATAATTTTGATACTATGTCATTGGCAATGTAATGGTTGCATTAATATGTGTGTGTTGTTTTTATTTTTGTGCTGTATGACTGGGTTTTTTTTTTTTACAAGATGTTCTTACTTATTGGTAATATTTGTAACCTGATTTTGAATAACAGTATATGGCTCTTTTATACATTGGGTAATAATAACTATGTGGTTAAAAGGATTTTTCTACATTGATGACGAAAAACTCGTATTGTAGCATAATATACCTAATACTTATCATATAATTTTTCGAGTGAAATAAGTTTTGTTTTCTTTTATTTATTTATATATATGTTTTTTTTTATTACATTGACCTGTTGTAGGTATGGCAAGTAGGTTGTTAGGTATCTTTGCGAATTCTCTTCGACATGTTAACTGGTCATTAACTCACTAATTTATTATTACATTTTGGACACAATACAACGTGTATTGTATTTACATTTTATATATAAAGTATTTTATGTGATTTAATTGTGTTTTTTTTTATTTACTTAACTTATTTTTAATTAAGTATGTATTTTTATTTTTATTTAATTGATTTGTTTATTGTTATCACTGTAATTGTAGGTATTTATTTAATGTTGGTATTACGTTTATTTTTTTTTTATAATTAATATTCTTTGTCTTAATTTAGTTTTATTCATAAATATATTTAGTACATAATTTATTATATTATTTATTTATTTTCTTTTCATTTAAATTTATTTATTTATTTGGGTAAAAATCATTTATTTCCTTTTCTGTTTTGATTGATAGTTGTTTTTAGGGTTCCGTACCCAAAGGGTAAACGGGACCCTATTACTAAGACTTCGCTGTCCGTCCGTCCGTCCGTCCGTCCGTCCGTCCGTCCGTCCGTCCGTCCGTCCGTCCGTCCGTCCGTCCGTCCGTCCGTCCGTCTGTCACCAGGCTGTATCTCACGAACCGTGATAGCTAGACAGTTGAAATTTTCACAGATGATGTATTTCTGTTGCCGCTATAACAACAAATACTAAAAACAGAATAAAATAAAGATTTAAATGGGGCTCCCATACAACAAACGTGATTTTTGACCAAAGTTAAGCAACGTCGGGAGTGGTCAGTACTTGGATGGGTGACCGTTTTTTTTTTGCTTTTTTTTTTTGTTTTTTTTTTTTATATGGTACGGAACCCTTCGTGCGCGAGTCCGACTCGCACTTGCCCGATTTTTTATTTAGTATAATGCTATATTTGATTTTTATATGTAAGTATATATTTTTTTTACAGGCTGTTTTTTTAACACATGTTTATATTAATAAACATATTATGTGTCCAAGGACCTTCATGCAAGGTAACTCGACCGTATCATGATGTCTCAAGGATTTAGTGCTTGTAAAAAAATGCTATTTTAATGTGTTATAGTGTCTATTATTTTCCCTGGGGTTTTCATTTATTATTTTCAGAATTCTTGCTCGTGATTTGTGGAAAATTTGTTTATTATTGTAATAATTGATCGCCAATGAGCCATTTTGTAATGTCTGCATTGTGACCTAATAATGTAAGCTGACTTTGTGATACCTGTCACCTGTCTTTTAAAAAGTACACAGCGCCTTTTAATAGCGCTCTCGGTCGGCCGACCTTTTTTACATACAACATATTTATTAAGGATACAAAATTTTATTATTTATTATAGCGCGCTAATACATATTACGCGTAATATGTATTGCCACACAGTTGTTTTCACACATCGGAACAACAAAAAACCTTTCCGTGTGCCCAAGGACCGCTGCAATTGAGAGCTCGCTCGAATTGTTTAGGTTTCAAGGGTTATTGCCTGGTTGTATCCTGGTGTACCTTGCTTACATTATTTATTTTCACGAGCTACCCCGTTTTGAAAGGAAATCATCATTTTGAAAACTTAAAGCATATAAGAGTCACAATACCTTTTAGTTGATCAGACTAATCGTTGGTTGCAACACTTATCTGTTTTAGCTCTTTCAATGTGATGTTTATATATTTCCTTCCCTTTTATTTTGTTTATTTGTCTTTCATTATATTTATTTGATACCTACTTGATTTTCATATTATATGTTGTAAATAATTTTCAGTTTAAAACTCTAATAATGCGTCAAATGTATGAACTGTTTATGGTTATTTTTTTTTTCCTTCAATTTATGTACTTGAAAATTTGAGATGACATGGCATGTGTTGCATGTACATCCGTATTTGTTGACGTGTGACGAGAACGCGTGACGCGGCCTTCACAAGTCTGGTGCATTCCATTAATCGTATGTTTAAGTAGATTAGCAGTTAGTGTTGATATGTATTACTTTGTATGTTTTGTTGGCAATTTCTTGGATGTGAGTATTGATGTTCTAATTTAATTTTTGTATTATTCATTATATTCGAATATTATAAGGATATGAGAGTGGTGAGCTGATGGCATTTTCTTATTTTTATGCAATAATTAATTAGTATAGTAGTAGATTCGTGGCTTGAATATTATTGATATATATAAATGTAAGTTAATGTAAGTTTGTTATTTATTTACTTTAGATTAAAAAAAAACAAAATATTTACTCAGATTGGCTATACATTTTGATTGACGATTGCCATGACATGTCATAATAATAAGTTATACTGTTAAAAAAAATGATTTCAAATTTTTAAATTGAATAGATAATAATAATAATTAAAAAGAAATAGTCAGAATAGATAGAAATAGATGGAATAGAATTTGCATTAAAGGTACTAAAGTATGTATGTATGTAAGTTGAAATAATTTGACCTAAAATAATAATGATATTCTGTGTAAAAATAATGTGTTGACTTGTAAAATACTTCTACTTTACCAATAAAAGTTTGATTGAATGATTGTAATAGTAAAATTATTAGATTGATTTTTTTTTTTTTAATACGAAATTAAATTGTAACTGGATATGAAGGCATTTGCGAACATATATTAAATATGTTACCTATTGAAAACGAAATGGTGTAAAAGCTAAATTTTTGAACGTTAAATTGGATAATAATTTGAAAAGACCATAAGCGATGTTGTTTAATGTGTGGAATAGGTAGTAGATTCTAGTGTTTGTCAGTTAGTCAAAGTTAATGTTAGGTTAGTTTGTTAGTGGTTTTGTCTTTATGTTGGGAAATGGGTTTCGTTTGGAAATGTTAGGTTAGTTTGTTAGTATTAGTGTTAGTGGTGGGTGGTGGGTTAGTGGGTTATTTTGTTTTGAAACGAATCTAAATAATGATATTATGATGTTAAATGTTAGTGTTATTGTTAGTTATGGGTGGTGGTGGGTTAGTGGTTTGTTTTGTTTTAAACGAAGCTAAATAATGTTATTATGTCGTCAATGTGAGTGTTATTGTTGAGGTGGTTTTTTTTTATATTGTGGTCTTTAAGATATATAATATAAGTTAATTGCAAAGATGGAAATAATGGAATGCACCCCCGTGTTAGTTATTTAATGTTGCTGATTGTTTTTTTTTTTGAGTTAACTTTTTGAGGTATGTTGTTTGTTTAAATTTTGTTTATTTGTTTTAATTAACGAATGATGCACTGGTTGAAATTAGTCGTCGAAGGAGAGCGTTGGTGACATGCTGCTCGTCGTTTCCGCTTCGGTCTTCGAGATATCTTGTATCAAGTAGGGTCGATGTCGTCTTGAGGTGCCGTTTGCTCGTCGATTCGAGGTGTTGGTTCTTCTTCGTCTGATTCGCTGCCGGTTTCGTCCAGTTGATATATTTCTCTTGCTGCTTTGATGAATTCGCCTTTGTCGTCTGCCATGTTGATCCACTCACATGTGCGTCCACCGTCCTATAAGTTTGTTACTAGGCCACTGGCAGTGAATGCATTAATAGCACTCGACACAATAAACTTAATATAAAATAATAATAAAGAGTATACACACGCACTCAACACTTTCAACTTTTTAGCAATTAACACATTAAATTGTTTACATTATTTTAGACACTTACAGCATCAGATGTCGACAGTAGTTTAATCACGCTAGGACATACAAAATTGGATTTTAGCACTGCACAACACAGACACTTCTAGCACAAGTAGGGTTTGCATGACGGATCCGAAATGTATGCGAATATCCGCGGATCCGGATCCAGATCCGGATAATTTCATACATTTCGGATCCGGATTGCAAACCCTAAGCACAAGAAAACCGCAAAAACACATAGAGTTTGCACACCGACATACAAATTTACTTCGAGCATAAGATACTTGCACTATCACTTTAATTTAAAAAACACGAATTCAATAAAAAATAGAGAAAAATATTTTAATAGAGTTTCAATTGGATTGACTGTTAAATAATGTGATTTGGTAGTTAGGGCTAAAGACCCATGACATCCTCTTCCCGTTCCGGTACCTATCTTATCCATTTACGGTCATACATACTTGGTATCTCTTTGTTTGCAACTCGTATCGATATTATAAAACAATTGTTTGGTATTATTTGAAGTCTCTACCAGCATCTCTATTATATTCCTTGCGTCCCGGCGTGGTGAAAGTAGCCGCGCCGCGTACCCTTTTTTTTGCATTTATTGTAACTGCACATGTTGTGATGGGCTAAGACCCTTTAAGCGGTGACCGCTTTGACTTTTGCGGGGCTTTGTATTTTGATTCGTTTGTTTGAGCCGACTCTCTTCCGTATTTTGCTCGCCTTTTACAACCCTTTACAATCGCCCAATATGCCTCACACTCGTTGTACATTGAGATCAGTGGGTTCCGTAAGAGGTCCCTTCTTTCCCTTGTTGCAGCCACCTTCAGGCATAAGCTTATTTCTTACTCAATGACCTCTATCCTAACCCAGTCAAGTACTAAAGGTAGGAATAAAATAAGGTTGCCGCTATACACGCACATGAGACCGCCACTACAGTATCTAAAGTAACAACTTCCACCAACCAAACTTGTGCGAAAGAAAATAATTTGTGTACTGAACCCACCGAGCTTGTCCCAGATATGCATCATCCCTCGTGCCTCGTGAGAGCCCTATAAATCGTTAATTTAGAATAAAATTGGGATGGTATAGTAACGACGAAATTAACATAGAGTTCGTTTATTAACCTGCGTCTTTCGGTAGACTAATAGTTGCCTGTTTTTGGGCAAGGGTAAAGATAGTTATCTACATTTGCTCGTTGAAAGACAGCATACTATAGGTGCTCAACATAGTTCAACCACTGCTTCTACTACCTGCTTAAAACAAACATCTGCAATTATGCAGACTCGAACCACATGAACACGTTATTTAGAGGTAAAATGGAAAGCTCTCACCAGGTAACTTGTACTCTTGTCTTGACTTCGCTGAGGTTTAACTTCGGCGTATGCGCAGGGATTTTACACATTTTAAAATCCATATACGTCAAACCGGCATTTCTCGGGATAAGATATTTTAATAGAATCGAAACCGAAACAAACGAAACCCGCGCGGTCAGTTAAATAAAAAAAGAAACACGGTCCGGCCCGCACATCTGGCGACAAAATGGTATTGCACCGTACACCATTGAAAAACCTTCCTGGGACGCGTCCGACCTCGGTGACGGTCAAAACAAAACTCCCGTACATTGTTAATGTGTTTATTGTAAATAAATTCTTGATTGTTAAGAGATATAAAATAATTGTATGAGGCCATACGCCTTGTGTAGAATGGCCCGAGCATTAACCGGAATGGGGACATTCCTACAACAGAATGGCCGTCTGTTAGCAACACTGGCGATCTTTAAAAATAAAACAAATAAAATGTGGGTAAGAATTGATTTTTAATAAAAAAATAACAGGCGGTTATTCTAGAGAGGCAAGATGATCGAGATGTAACGGCTGGTTCTTTGTTAAAATAATATAAGTTTAATTAATTGGAAAAGCAGAATACATTGATTTACAAATCAAAGGCTGTATATATTTCTGGAAGCAGATGACCTTTAATACTATGTTCGTTCTAAATGATCAACTTATCGATAAATGAATAGGGCTGTGAAAACAAAACATCGATGAACTTTATAAATGTTTTATTTAATGTGTGACCGGTAGTCGGACTCGTATATAGGTATGTTATTATTAGTACTCACTTTGTTACGCAGTCGATAAACTGGTGTTTAAGGCACAGGTCTTTCGTTACTGGGTGGTCTAGTATCAGTGTCTTCATTATGTCTTCGACGTTTGACGTTATTTTCAATGTCGCCAGTGGACATTAAAAGCATTCGTCTGGACTGCTTCTTAATGTATCACAATCACAGCCAAACCACAACACAATTATCCAATATTTCTTATAGCATATGAGATTTGCACTTTATTCACTCGTAAATAGAATAATAGTCTATCGAATATTATTTACACCGACTGCACTAGATAAACTAATCATAATTCTAGTACGGCTATCAGGTCATCGGGTATCAGGTCGAATAGATCTGATAACCGCACTAGGTGAAAAAATTTCCTTCCCTTTCGGTATGAGATACAATTGACCCGATAGGCTTTTATTATACCAATGTGCAATATTCAGAGAGACAATTCTAAATATATATTTGTCTCGTGTCTACTCCTTTGGAAATAGAAGATAGCTGTCCCGTACCAACGGTAGGAATAGTACTTTAAGTTACCGCCCCGCGGGATAGTTCATCATCGGATCTTACAGACCTGATACCGCAATGAACGTGTTAACAGTATCGATTACACATCAAACTAACTTAAGATCACTTCGATTTAAATGGATTATGAGAATGAAGAGAAATGGAGACAAAATGATCTCGCCTCAATTTCATTTCGCCACCCTTCCATCGAGTTGACATCACTGACTTCGTGGGAACCAGCGGTAACTTCCATTATATTCCGGTTTCCGGATTCTTGGACCACAGAATATCGTTAGAAGCAAGAAGAGATAATTATAAAGAGCGTGACATGGCCCATCGTGACGCCAAGCATCAAGCAACGCTCTATGGCAAGAGGATCCTGATTAATCCTGATGTGGCACGCAGCAAACCTAGCGACGGACTACTCTACTCAGCGCCCCCTACTAATCGTCGCCCTCTACGCTCGCCTTGTCGGCTGTGAGCATTTTCGCTCGCCACAATGGCTCTGAGCACCATGGCTGCACTCTTCATACGTCCGCCCAGACGAAGAAGACATTCGGCACGTCTCCGTTTTCATCCAAGAACGACAAGTTTAAGGAAAAGACAACGGGAAAGACTGTCCCAACGCAAAAGGAGCATATTCAAGAGAATTCACGCCATATTGCAAATAAATTAAAAGAAGTCATGTCACCAGCTAATATTATAATGACACTAATTGTTTTCAAGCCACACTCAGAAATGCACGTAAGCAGAATGCGCGATACTCGACGCGCGCGGGAATTATTAACGCAGCACGGACCGGAATGCATTCTATCAGCGTTATTTTTCTAGTTCACGAACGCGGAGTTATAATCGTTATGGAAATAGAGTTACAAGTGTGTCCTGTTCAGAACCTCTGCGTCGAAGGACCTGGTCGTCAACCGTATCGGTTGACTAAGGGGGGAGTACTATGGCGGTCAGCAAAATATAATCAGCGCGTGTCGATAGCTTAGTATAGATTAGAGCACGCGCTGATTCAGTTGAGATATTGTATGTGTCGCCGCAGATTAGAGATGTGATGTAAAGATAACAGGATGTATAAAACGCTTAGGTATGATTGAATAAATTAGTCTAAGATTGCCAGTCAACGGTGTCTTTACTCAATCAACCCAGTTCCTCTAAAACTAACATCATTTTAATAGGTAACAATCCTAAAAATGTAATGGTTTCTGAATCAAACTATATAGTATATACCTACAACATAAATTGCCAATGTTGGTTAATTAATTATTATTTTTTAGGAATCGAACTTTGTTAAAAACGTTAAATTTTAATGGCAATATGTCGGCGCATGTTTGAAAACATTTTTTATATATTTCAAATGAAGCTTTCTCAAAAATAAGTGGAAATATTGTCATTACGTTCGTAATAATAGGCTGCGAAACACCGTGTTGCGCGCGCTAAAGCGCGTCACAACCAAATCAACTTACTGCAGTCATTTAATCTTTGGCCACAATAACTCCAATTATATTGCACTTAGCTCAGCACAAGCATGCAGAATACAAGGAAGGCACGGAGCGACTCAGCCTCCTCGTCTCAAAGCTAGCACACGACTGCCGGCCACGCCTTTTTCGAACTACATACGCACGAAATGTTGAAAAATATTCGATTTCTTAAAAAAAAATGATTGATTAACATTATTCTACGTTGCATTGGTAGTGTCGATTAAAACATTTATTTTAGTTTAAAAATAACTTTAATCGAATGAACCGTTTAGTAGAAATAGGCAAAGTTAATCGCAAAACGGCCTATCGTAATGTTCCTTTTTTGGAAAAATTATAAGTCACAGGAAAAAAGTCAAACGTTACAAATGTTGCACATAAAACGTAGATTCATATATATTTTTTTCATATTTTTTTGTTGAACCGTTAAGAAGATATATACTCTAGAAAGTGAGAGTTTACGGCCAAAAACGGCGCCTAGCGCCTTAAAGAGGAATTTAGGATCATGCAGGAAATGGGTATCTTGATGTGTATTTGTACACACCTATACGTAGTTATAGGGCGCTTGCGCCGATTGCTTGACCAGTATTAAACTAGCTTGCGAACTAGACGGTTGTTTCACTCATATATGTCAGTGTCGAACGAGGATTCTTAAGTACCCGCGCGAAGTGAAAAAAAAATGGCGTTTTTTGGAAATTTAACGAATTTCGATCACAAAACAGGCGAATGGCAGATATTTCACAGCAAAATAAAGCAATTCTTTGTGGTGAATAAAATTGTGGATTAAGAGGACAAGCGCGCCCTTTTATTCACTCACTTAACGGACGAAACCTACCGCTTGTTACGTAACTTGGCTCATCCAAAGGAATTAGAGGAGCTCGAGTTCAAGGAGCTAGTGAAATTACTCGACGGCCACTTCAAGAAAAAGCAGTGTACGTACACTGATAAGGCCAAGTTTTATGCTGCGACGAGAGTACCAAGCGAGACTTTAGGGGACTGGGCGGCGCGATTAAGAGGATTGGCAACTTATTGCAATTTTGGCGCGGCTCTGGAAGCGAATTTAGCAGATCGTTTCATCCTAGGCTTGGGCTCGGGGCCCGAGCGTGATAAATTATTTGAAAAAACGGCTACCCTCTCGATGGCGGAGGCTCTGGAGATTGCAGAGAAAGCAGCGGTCGCTAGGGAAGCGAAGACGGAGATGGCGGCAACTGTCAAAGAAGAGCCCGTATTTTATGGGGCTAGTGGAAATCCACGCCTCGGCCGTGCCCATTTCGGCAAAAGGGCATCGCGGGCATCGCGGCGGTAGCAACAGCGGTGGCGTGAACCGGCCGGCCGGAGGCGAGCAGCGGCAGCGAGATGATTCCCGATGTGCCATTTGTGGAATGAGAAACCATGATGTAGATAGTTGCCGTTACAAGCATTATCGATGCCAGAAATATGGAGTTATAGGACATTTAAAAAAAGTATGTAAAAGCAAAATTTCGCGAGTGAACTGCATCGCCACTGAACTGGAGGAAAACGTGACCGATGGAGCTGAGCAGTGTTGTAGGGAGTGCTAAAACTTTAATTTAAGGTACGTGCCTAATATTAAACCAATTACCTTAGATGTGATTTTAGATGGTAAAAATTTAACCATGGAACTAGACTGCGGTTCAGGAGTGTGCGTCATTTCAAATAGTTTGTATTACGAGATGTTTTCTGAGTACCAGTTACAAAAATGTGACCTCAAAATGTGACACCGGCCATCGAATCTCGCCACTCGGCTGTTTCCAAATAGGGGTTACTTACAACAGTAGAACCGAGAAAATTTATATATTTGTTGTAATTAACGGTGCCCCCCCTTGCTTGGTCGAGATTTTATGGCCGCTTTTGACTTGATTGTAACAACAAAAACAAACCTTAATAGTATTGGAAATGATAATGATGTACAACAATTTACCGACACCTACCACATCCCAGCATTCCTTTCGAGACAAACCCTCCCCATATGCAGATAAACAGTAATGATGAATATAATTTTAGTATACTTGTACAGAATATGCAAAGTATAAAGCCTCCTCCTTGAAAACCAATACCAAGCAGTCTGCCTCACTGAAACGTGGATATCAAGTCAGGATCTAATTCACATTAAGGATTACGAATTCGCAGCGGCACACTACAGAAATGAGCGACGAGGCGGTGGTGTAACGATCCTGATCAGAAATGGGACTGCGTTCAACGAGAGAAGGGACATATCGGACTTATCTATAGACAATATTATTGAATGCTGCGCAGTTGAATTACCACCCAACACGGTGCTAATAACAATTTACAGAATAAGTCATGACATGCACACTTTCTTTAAGGCGTGCTTTTCCCGTACGAGCTAAGCGAACCAGTTTTTTGAATCCATCAGAAATATAAGAAACAATGTTTTAAAATTGTGAAAAAAATATATCTTATACTTAAGGATCTGGCAGATATGTTTTGGATCTCAAAAACATGATTAGATAAACTTTGCTCGATAGAAAAAAATTCCAAAGTTACGCCTTTTTTTAACAATAAATCAATCTCAGAGCTACAATACAAACTATTTTGACTTGTTTTTTACATAAATGTATAGGTAATAAGATAATCTAGATGATTTGGATCACTTTGTCTCGGTAACATCATTAAAATAATTTCTATGTTTCAATACCTACTAAATCCGCAACCGCCATCACTCGCGAACGCACTTACGCCCTCTTCAGTCGCGCGGCAGCGCTTGTAGAGGACGGACCTGCGTCAGTATGTTCCGCGCGGTCACGTGATTTTACCATTTACAAACAATGGGAAACAAAGCATATGAAACGTAAGAAAAACTCACTAAGTGCTATAAAAACACACTTTCTGATAACAGAAGCATCTAATACTTTACGAGGTGCTTGAAAGCGCCTAGCTTTCCTACATCAACAGTTAAAATATTTCAGTATTTTCACTAGGTCAGCAACCAATTTCAATGTAGGTAAATAATATTATATTCCTAGATAATATAATTGTGAGTATGTAAGTATGATATATTTACAGTATTTCACCTTTACTGATATACCTACGTCCGATCTGCAAAATGATTATATTCCTTCGTGCTCTTTGACTCCTTTGAAAATCAGAAATTATTTATTTGGATTGATGCAGTATGGGGATATTGGGGATGTTACAATATATGTATAGTGTTACGCTTTTAGTATGAGGGTGCCGAAGGCGCCCGGCTTTGGATCGCATGCAACGCGCCACGCCCGTCAAGCGTGCAAATTCATCATCATAATCATAAATTTAAATAAATATAAAATGTCAAATTGAAATAATTGAAAAAATTACCCTAATAGGCATACCGCAATACAATTATTTAAGAACTAAATACATATCACTAATTTTAATATTTGACCACGGTCGACATGAATTAAATATAATTGAGGGTTCAAGGTGCCTACAGGCAGTTCATCTTGCGCTTGGTTGTATTAGTCTTGTTCGAGAAACTGAACACGGTGAAAAATAGAGATAATACTCCTAAAAATACGTGTGATACCTCATTAGATTCGTCATAATGCCTAGAAAAATGCATTCGAAGCGTGTAGTAGCACACACAAAATGTCAAAAGTTATAAGCAAAAAAAGGGGGAAAAAGTAGAGATCTTTAATTTCCCCAATATCTCAAAAAGTATTCATATGCGAGTGCGAGATGGGTGGGGGGTGCTCGACCAAATGTCATAGAGGGCCCCAAGACAAAACAAACTGCATTTAAAATTTTTCAAAATGACCGACTTTATTTTTTATTTTTTTCAAGTTGGTCCGAGCGCGCTGAGATTTGGCATGGCGAAAGATAGAAGCCTCTAGATTACTATGAAAAAAAAAATTTTTTGGAAAAAATCTAAGGTGGCGGAAATAATGGTCATTTTAATTTTGTATGGCAACTTTTAAACGGTGCGAGATGGGTGGGGGGTGCTCGACCAAATGTCATAGAGGGCCCCAAGACAAAACAAACTGCATTTAAAAATTTTCAAACAGGCCGACTTTTTTTTTTATTTTTTTCAAGTTGGTCCGAGCGCGCTGAGATTTGACATGCGGCGAGCTTGAGGGCCCAAAATTACCATGTGAAAAAAAATTTTTGGAAAAATCCAAAATGGCGGCGGACACGGGCCAAATTCAAATTTCCAAGTAGGTTAGGCGAGCCCGAAGGGCGAGCTTCAGGCTGGGAGGCCGAAGGCCGACCCCGCGGAGGGCCGTCAGGCCCGGAGCTTTATCTCGAATGTCCAAGCATCCTCCCCCCCCCAGTAATTTTGGGCGAGGCCGAAGGCCGAGCTGCGGGAATGACGAACAAAGCAAAATCCTATACAAAAAGTGTGTTAAGCGAGCCCGAAGGGCGAGCTTCAGGCAGGGAGGCCAAAGGCCGACCCCAGTGGATGGCCGATGGTCCGGAGCCTCCACCCCGACTCCCAAAACGCGAGGCCGAAGGCCGAGCTGCGTGAATGCAGTTCCTCCAAACGTCCTACAAAGTCAACTTTCTTGATAAGCGGAGCCGGCGGGCCGAAGGCCCGACGGCGAAGCGTCAAGGCTCGCGAAGGCCGAAGGCCGAGCTCCGCGTTGGGCCGAAGGCCCGAAGCGTCACACGTGAGGAGGAAGTTGGAGCTGAAACACGGCCCAATAGGAAAAGTTACGATTTCTCAAGCACGCGAGGCCGAAGGCCGAGCTGCGGGAATGAAGTTCTCGCATGTGGATCTTTTCTTTCTATCAAAAGTACAACTTTATTTATTTCTCCCTTTGGAAAACAAACTACTACACAACAATAACAACAGCAGGAATGGACTGCTACCAACAATGTGGGTTAGGTTAGGTTAGAACTGCGACCCTCACAGGAACAGACTGCTACCAGAAAAGTGGGTTAGGTTAGGTTAGAAATGCGACCCTCACAGAAACGGACTGCTACCAGAAAAGTGGGTTAGGTTAGGTTAGAACTGCGACCCTCACAGGAACGGACTGCTACCAGAAAAGTGGGTTAGGTTAGAACTGAGAACCCTACAGAAACGGACTGCTACCAGAAAAATGGGTTAGGTTAATAGTTACAACAGCACAAACAACAGCAACAACAACACGTCAACAACAGCACCAACAGCAAACAACACGCGTACCGCGGGGCCCTCGGGCCCCGCGCACAGGGCAATATCTAGTTAATATTATTAAAGAGGAGGATATTTCCAATACAACATTATATACTTGCAGGACTGTATCTCCATTATTTATACTTTTTATTCAACGCTGAACACAGTCCTCCACGCCTCATTTTCGGCGTGAAAAAGCGATTACGTAACATTCAATATAATTTTAAAGGTATTAAATATTCGTTGAAAATTTAAAAAAAAAAATGGTGTATTTAAAACATGTCAACAAATGTACTACTTGTAGAAATTTATCTTAAAGTTATGTAGGCAATTGTTAATTAACAAAATTTTCTCAAACTTCCTTCTTTATTGAAAACGAAAAAAAATGTATAAATAACTATCGTAAAATTTTGTCGCTCTTCTCATATAAATGCTTAATAAGATCACATTATAAAAAATTTAATACGTTTTAAGACGCTATTTTGGGTTTAACACATTATTACGCGAGCAAGATCATAAAAAAAAACATTTAGTAAACTTTACTAAATCAGATTATTTGTGAAGGGTGCGGAATACGGGGTGTGATTACAGGGAGTTCAAAATAAGGCGGGTATAAGACAATTTTTTTTAATATTTTGTGTTATTCAGTCAGTTACGTGGTCTTTCACTATCGGCCTCATCTGAGAATTCAAAGTCGCTCAACGAGCTATGGAGAGGGCTATGCTCGGAGTTTCTCTGCGTGATCAAATCAGAAATGAGGAGATCCGTAGACGAACTAAAGTCACCGACATATACTGTGTGCATATTTATTTGCGTTATTTGACATCTGTCACTCACAACAGCAATACAACGTAAAATGTCTCGCACATCGAAATCACAAAGGAAAACAATTGCACTACGAACGTTTACGTTCTACGTCTTTTTTTAATTTTAGGGCTAGCCGGACACCACCTTTATGAATCGGTAGTCGTCTAAGTAAATCGATATGAATTTTTCATTTTTCTTTTAATAAAAATAAGGAAAAGGTGGATAGTCAACTGTAAATATGGATATATTTATCGTCACCTAACAGACAACAAATTTGACACAGAAATAACATAAATAACTTTAAAATAGATCCCCAGTTAGTTTAGATTTTGACGATGGGTGCGACCTACTCGGTCGGTGTATTAAATGCCTTGCGCGAAAACCATATAATTCTAGCTTTATTTAAATCGCAAATAAAAATTCATTATACGTCACAATTCGATACCTCAGTCTACGTGCCATCCAATCGTAATCGCTTGCTGTGACTATCGATTTGGGTTAGTTACATCTCTATACAGGATGTCCAGTAATTAATGGACAACCTTCTAACCATCGACAGGGCAGCTTAGGCTGGTCCAGAAAATGCACTTATAGGTCTAGTAAAAGTTTCGTGGTTTTCGAGATAATCGCACTTTTGTCTTTTTTACTAGTTAGCACTAGTACTACACTTTAAACACCATCTAGGCCATATCTTTATTTGTAGAAATGTAAATAGCATGTGTGATACCATTTTAGAATCAGTATTAGATAAACTATTTTTAAGAAAGTTGGCCACTTCTTGAAAATGTTATAATATATATACATATATATATGGGCAGGCCACATTGCGCGCAGAGAAGGTGGCCGATGGTGTCGAAAAGTGCTCGAGTGGAGACCACGGACTAGCAAGCGCAGCGTAGGACGTCCACCCACAAGATGGACAGACGACCTTGTTAAGGCCGTCGGAAGACGCTGGATGCGGGTCGCTTCCGACCGGAATGGAGGTCCAAGGGGAAGGCCTATGTTCAGCAGTGGACGTCTTATGGCTGAGATGATGATGATGAGTCAGTTACAACTTAATTAAAAAAATATATATATAATGTACTTAATAAAATGTAGGTACCATCGGTGCGCGAGTTTGACTCGCACTTAATTGAATTATTTTCTTGAAAACATTGTTTCGTTAAAATTGTGTGATCATTAAAATAGGTATAAAGTCGATAGGTATTGTAAACAATAATTTATTAAGTTAGGCAACAAAAGTATTGGAAATTGTGATAATGAGACCCACCAAAAACATTTTCATGTAAAATGTTGCCAAGAAGAAACCATAAGGCTTGCACTGACAAAAAGTTATCAGAAATTTACTTTGAAACTGTTTTTTTTTTTGTTTTTAGAGCTTATAAATAAGTACTACTGATCAGTAACAACGTTTTAACGGCAGCGTTATTGAGTTAAAGGAATCTGTAAAGTAAAATTATTGATTAAGGTTAATAACCTTTATAAATAGAACCCTTAATTGACCGTCTCCTTTAAAATTGTTACTTTCCTTTAGGTACTTTAACTCGAACACGCTGCCATGAAATTAAAACGTTCTTTACTGATCAATAATAAGTACACATGTCTATATAAAAATAATAATTCTACATGAAATGATCAGAAATACGTAATGCAAAAAATACATACGTACATATACAATAAAAACTCTAAAACGTGACCATTTCCCGGTCTAGTTAAAATACTGCCATCATAAGATCATTATACTGTGACCCGTCTGCTATGTTTACCGTGCGCGGCGCGCGCTCACGATCTCGGCGAGCGGGTCGCGGGACGCGCGGGCGGGGCTTCACGGTTTGCCGCGCACCTCACCCCCTCAGATTCGTTGATGAGTCGAATCATATCGCCTTAAATGCCTATACTGCAAAACGTAATTCAAGACCAAAAAAAGTAAGACAATGTTGCCACTGCAATAATTTGTTTGTAAAATAGTAAATTCTTTTTGATAAATAATCACGCTAAGATATATTTATTTATTAGTAATTTTACTCCTACGATTTAAAAAAGTACTTTTATTTACTTACTTTTACATAAATACAAGACGCGCTAGTAAAAAGTGGCAACATTGTCTTACTTTTTTTGGTCTTGACTTACGTTTTGCAGTTTAGATCAAATCCTAAATAAACTCAAACAGAAAACTAAAAAGCACTTAATTATTGTAGGAGATTTTAATATTAACTTTTTACATAAATCAGCAGAATGTTGTCGACTGCAAAATGTAATGCTTGAAAATAACTTACGCCAAATAGTTATGGAACCCACCAGAGTTACCAAATTGAGTTCTACTTGTATCGACTTAATATTCACTAATAATAACCACTACAGTATTCAGGTCGAAGACCAAAGTATATCAGACCATAACTGCCTTACATACAAATTCAAAACCGGTAAAAGCAAAAATCTACCTACCACAGTTATAAAAAAACGATTATTTAATATAAAAAATATAACATATTTTAAACAAGCACTTACCGAAGTAAACTGGAACGAAATTATGCTGCTCTAAAAAAACTTTAATAAGGCTGCCAGTAGTAAAGATAATTTTCTACCGAGTACCGCATGTTTATATTACCACGCGTGGTGGTGACGCGAAAACTAATCACAAAATGTGTGTTGTTTAAAATTATATAAAATCGTTATAAATCCATACAATTTTTAAACAGTGTTGTAGAACAAGTATTAGTGTGTTATATTTGATATAAATTATTGCAAAATCACTTCATATTTTTTCAAAAAAAAATCAAATAACACAAAATCGGGGGAAGTCACACTACACGGTCCGTGACATTTCGCACTTGTAATTTTTTTTTTATATGTTTCTAATACTCTTAGGACAATAAATTTAGGTTGACCTAAAACTAGAGGTAAATTGCTAAGTATATTGATATAGAGTTTACTTATTTTCACAAAAATACCTGCTATTCTTACGTGTTACACAAAAAATGCATAAGAATAAAAATTACCCAAATACATCATCTGTGAAAATTTCAACTGTCTAGCTGTCACGGTTCGTGAGATACAGCCTGGTGACAGACAGACGGACGGACGGACGGACGGACGGACGGACAGCGAAGTCTTAGTAATGGGGTCCCGTTTTACCCTTTGGGTACGGAACCCTAAAAATTACCGAACATGTTTAGTGCCGGGATTGACGAGCTACCTACAATTTTAATCAAACACTGCAACAGAGAGCTAACACCTATTTTAACATATTTAATTAACCAATCTTTTGTACAATGCACTTTCCCAGACAAACTGAAAATTGCCATAATAAAACCGATCCTTAAGAAAAAAGGCGACCCGGGAACCGTAAGCCAATTGTTACGATATTTCAAGGGTAAAAGATAGTTTTAACTACGGCGATAGATGTCTTCATAAAAGCCTTCCCTACATACTCAACAGCCTGCCCTCTGACATCAGACAGGAAGCCAATAAAGTAAAATTTGGTAAAAAGCTGCGTAGTTACCTCGTAAATCGCGTTTAGTAATTGTTGAGCATTATTAGTAATGACAGATGTAAACTTTAATGTAATATAAGAGAGTAGAGACTGCAAGATCCCACAGTCAAACCGTGTAAACTGTTTTGTGGGACATTGTATTTGTATAAGCTGTATACTTTTATGTTAATAAATAAATAAATAAATAAGTAAGTAAACAACAAGTAACGAATCAAATGTTTATTATGCAAAATATCCAACTATTCAAAGCAAATACATAAATATTCAAAATGTCACCAACCTTACGCGAAGACGTCTCGTTCCGAAGTGTCAACTGTCAACCGTGACCGACCAGTTGTGACGTAGCCATTCGTTCACTATGAATTTAGCTAGCAAAGTGTTGCCAGTGCAATATTAATAGTCACGTTACAGTCGGCCATCCTTCAGGAACGAGTCTCTTCGTTCTAGATATTATTCTAATTTTTACAAATACGCTTTAATCACAATATCAGTTTATTTTAGAAATTCGTAATTCGTCTAAAATCTATCTTATCTAAGGATCATGACGTAATTCATATATCAATAATTCAATATCATATACAAGTTCACATAATCCTAAATCAAAAGATCACTCCAATTATAGCCATGAAGTAAGGAAGTTATTCCTCGCTACTCCCCCACTGTCATGACTGCGATGTTAGGAACCACTCCTGGGCGGTGAGTTCGTACACCAATCATGCCCGATTCCAGACACCCTCCCTAAGTGTGGAAGTTACTTCCTTCACAACCACACAATCACTTATGGATATGATTGAGCCACTCCTGGGCGACGAGTTCATACGCCAATCCTGCCCGACTCAATCATTCCTCTCTATTTATCATTATATCATTATAATCGAGTCACAAACTTATCTAGATTGAGCCACTCCTGGGCGGCGAGTTCATACGCCAATCATGCCCGGCTCAAACATCGTTTACTATCCTACGTTTTCACAAAAGTCATATTATTATTATCTTAAAATATTAAAGATTCACTTAATCAATACATCCATGGAATTTGAGCCAATCCTGGGCGACAAGTTCATATGCCAATCATGCCCGACTCAAATATCCCTCATTCAAAAATATATTTTCAACATTCGATTAATAGGTTCGATTACATTTTACCAATCAGTGCATTATATCATATCAATCACAGTTCTATAATAGTTAAATCCGTATATTTTACGATAGTAAAGATGGCTAGAATTCACTAATCATGGTAGATTTCAAATTTTAAAGTTAACTGTAAGTATAAAGTTACTATTTATCTAATGTATT
Organism: Cydia splendana; assembly: GCF_910591565.1. Lineage (NCBI taxonomy): Eukaryota > Metazoa > Arthropoda > Insecta > Lepidoptera > Tortricidae > Cydia > Cydia splendana. Next base: position 341,608 of record NW_026946906.1, read on the forward strand.
GTTCATTATCATTAATCATTCTTCATTGCTCCCATCATCCTCACCATCTTCACTTGAAGAGCAAGCAGCGGTACTAAAGCTAAGCCAAGGGAATATTTTATCAATTGCGACAACTGTCTCATACCTAGCTCCCTTTTTGGTTAAAGGAGTATCCTCCACAAGAAAGCGATCATTTGGTAAAACTTTTTTAATTCTATAAGGGCCTTTACATTTGGCCTCAAGCTTTTTAGATTGACCTGGTCCCGTCACTACAGCCCTCGCAATCCTAACTAAATCGCCCTCTTTGTATACTGTACTTTGTTTTTTGTTTCTGTCATATCGCTCCTTTGTTTTTTCTTGATTTTCTTTTATATTATCCGAAGCTTGAGACCGAATGTCCTGTATTGTTCTATCGTCTACATTTTTATCCTCAATCTCATCCGCGATTTCGTTTAATATGCCTTGTGACGGGTTTGTAACTGTTCTACCAAACAAGAGTTCCGTCGGTGTTTTCTTTGTGACGTCATGAACTGTCGTATTTAACCCTAACTGCACATCAGGGAGTAAATCTTCCCAAGTGTTCTTATTTTTGCCATGCACCATGGAACCAAGAGCAGACAAGATCGTCCTGTTGTAACGTTCGACCTGCCCATTGGCCCTTGGTGTAGCAACGGCGTTGAGGATGTGTTTCGTGCCAATTGACTGTATAAAGGTTTTGAATTTCTTACTTGTGAAGCTTGTGCCTCTGTCTGTTATTAACCGCGTAGGTGACCCAAAATAACTGAAAAGCGTTTTAAATGCCCTAATGCTTTCCTTAGTTTTAGTGCTTCGAACAGGAAAAAGGCTTACGTATTTTGTGAAAGCATCCACCATCACTAATATGTAAGTAAAACCGCGTCTACTTTTTGGGAATGGGCCGAGATGGTCGGCGTGGAGTGTGTGGAACGGAACGTCAACCTTTGGGATGGGGTGTAGTAGTCCCTCTCGGGAGCCTGCTGGCAACTTATGGTGAGCGCACTCAAGGCAAGCGGATACGTATTTTTTTATAAATTTACGCATCTTTGCGAACCAAAATGAGGAACGTATCCGCTCTAGCGTCTTCTCAAACCCAAAATGACCTACGCTGTCATGGTTAGCTTTCAGAAGTTGCCAACGGACTCCTTTTGGGACTACCCACCTCGTTCCACCATCTTTAAGTACGCGAAAGACCCGTCCATTTTTAAGTGTATAATCCTTGTAAATACTAACGATCTTAGGTGTCTCCGGGTCTTCAAGCATATCCTTTATGCGTTTGATTTCGTCATCAGAGGACTGCACAGTGGTTATCCAATCTTCAGTACCAACGGATAAAACATCCAGTGTATGTGTTGGCTCAGGACCCACTGATACAGGTCCCCTGCTGAGGGCATCAACGTGTGACATTCTTTCACCCGGACGATATTCGATGGTGCAGTCGAATTCTAAGAATTGTATCCACCAGCGTGATATGCGTGGGACAAGGTCCCTTTTAGTAAAAGTCGACCGTAAGGCGTTGCAATCACTGACTATGGTGAACTTTATACCGATAAGGTATGTACGAAATTTACTCAGAGAATTCACAACAGCAAGCGTCTCGAGTTCAAATGAATGTAGTTTCATTTCATCAGGCTGAGTTTGACGGCTATAGTAAGCGACTGGCCGCCAGGCATCGGATTGTTTCCTTTGCATCAGTATGCCTGCAATGCCGAATTTGCTGGCATCTGTATGCAATTGCGTCTCTGCAGTATGGTCGTACAATGCTAGAACAGGCCTATCTACTAGTTTCTCCTTTATGGTTTGAAAAGCTTGGTTCTCTGAGTCACTCCACTACCAGGGAGTATCTTTCCTCAAGAGGTTCGTCAAAGGCCTCGCTAATACGGCGAATCCCTTAACGAACCTCCTGAAGAAACTCGCCAACCCGAGGAACCTCCTTATTTCGTGTTGATTGGTTGGTGTTGGGAATTTGGCTACGGCTTCAGTTTTTGAGAGCCCGGGCCTTATACCATCCTGATCTATCTCAAATCCAAGGAAATCAATTTTCTCTTGGAAGAAGTGACACTTTTCCATTTTTAAAGTAAACCCTGCTTCTTTCAACAAGCCTAACACCTCTTTGAGACGTTCAAGCCCTTCCTCGAAGGACTTGGACGGTATCAAAATATCGTCCATATAAATTACGACATAGCTCACTTTAGATTTACTGAGGACTTTGTGAATTGCTCTCTGAAAAACGGCAGGAGCGTTTGCCAAACCGAATGGTACCCGGTTGTACTCATATAAACCGTCGGGTGTGACAAACGCTGTTTTCTCGCGGGAATTCTCGGCTATAGGAATCTGATGATAGCCTGAGGCTAAATCTAGGGATGTAAATAACGACTGGCCAGAAAGCTGATCCAATAGATCCTCAATATGTGGCAAAGGATAATGATCTCTTTTGGTGCGGCTGTTGAGAGCGCGGTAGTCTACGCAAAGGCGTTTTTCACCCGATTTCTTTTTGACTAATACGATTGGGCTCGCATAAGGAGACTCGGACTCACGCACTATTCCATGATCCAGCATATCACTAACCATGTCCTGAACTAGCTTACGCTCGGAATGAGCTAGACGATACGGTCTATATACTACTGGAGTAGTGTCCTTAAGGTGAATCTCCATCTCAGTCACGTTAGTAAACCCTAAGTCGTGCATTCCAGTTGAGAAACAATCTTTAAATTCACTTAGTAACTCTTCGCATTGGCGTTTCTGGCTATCGGTTAACTGTTCCCCACATTTGGGTCTTACGGATTCCTGAGGGAGCAAGTCATTTGAAATATGCAAAACTCTCTTACTACTACCTACGAATTTGGCGCGAGTAATAAGGGTGTTTTCTTTAAAGTGTAGCGGTGTTGAGCTAACATTCTGAATAAAAAGATTGCAGTTAACACCTTTAACTTGGTATTCACCTGGCATAAGGTAGTATTCTTGCCCAACGGGACCCCTAATCGACCCATTCACATAAAAATTGCCATGACAAGAAATGTTAGACTTTACTGGAACAGATATCATTTCACCTACATCGATGGAAACATCACAAGCCGTATTTAACTCAACTTTAATATCATCTACATGTTCTGTTCGTTCAAACTTCAATTCTTTCGGAGTCTTAATAATCGTCAACGTAGGTCTCTCCGTATAACTATGTCCAAGTAAGATGTTACATTTCATTAAATGGTCATCTACTATAAATACTTCTACATTCCTTTCTATAATGCCCTGAACCTCTATATCAGCAAAAGTAAAACCCAATGGTAAGTATGGGACGTTACCTAGGCCTGTCAAGTAAGGACCCGTAACTTCCTTCCAAGTAATACCCAATTGCAAAGCAGCATTTTTCTGAATAAGAGTAGCCTCACTACCTAAGTCTACTTGGCACAGAATGGGGATACCGTTTACGTTTATTAGAATCTTATATTTGTCGCTAGTATTTTCAGACACTGAAACTCTAAGAACACTTTTCTCCTTAGGTGGATTTTCTTTGGTTTTTGTACAATGTAGAGAATCGTGACCAATAAAGTTACAAGTAGTACACTTTAATAGGGGTTTGGGACATTTAAAGCTAGGATGTCCCACACCCTGACAATTAAAGCACTTAATAGTTCCCTTCTGGCTATTACTTTTAGTTGCGCTACCGTTAACATCACTAGGCTTTGATAAAGAACTATTTGTGTTACCTGGACGCCGATCGCGGTTCATATTATTTGCATTATCTAATTGATTTCTATTATTCGATTTTATGGTTTTAAAGAATTCAAGTACATCTTCAGGCTTGTCAAATTTGGCTGCTTGGGCGCCTACGCGCACACCTCTGTCATCAATCGCGTAAAGTAAACAGTCCACAGCTTGCTTTCCAAATATCTTACATCTATTCAAAAGATTAATTTTGGCAAAGTAATACATTTCAAATGATTCCCCAGGGCGTACCCGTCTATTAAGCATATCAGTTAATAATTCAGCGTAATTTTCAGTGGCTGGAAAAGATTCTCTCAATAAATCTTTCCACTCAGTCCATGTATGCTTAATTGAGGGTAGACCCTGATACCAGGTTTTCGCAAGTCCAGTAAGTTTTGGCAGAGCGTAGTGAATCGTTTGTTTATCGTTCCAGTTATAAATTTCTGAGCATTCCTCGACTTTATCGAGCCAGACATTTACTGTCTGCTCTTTCGACATAGGGTCAAACTCAGGTATGACATTATTTAAACTCGAGCCAGAAAACGATTCACTATGCCCAGTCTTTGATTTTAATAATTTTACAAACTCATCAAGAAGACTTGATGTTGCTTTGTGCTTCTCATTTTTATTTCCATCAAAGTCAGGGCTGCGTTCCTTAGCAGGTGTTCTTAGGCAACGATCACGAATATGACGGTGGTTTCGTGGCGTATTTTTGCTACGGGCTTGGCCACGAGAGGCACGCAATGCTGGCAAAGAACGCACTTCCCGCTCGTCGTTTATTCGTGAACGTTTGCAACGTACCTCACTTTCAAGAATCTTGAGCTGTTCTCTTTTCCGTATGAGCTCCTGCTCTCGCTGTCGCAGTGATTCAGTGCTATCGACGCTTGAACTTCGGCGACGACTGCGGCTAGGCCTGGTCCGCGAAGCGCGATCATCACGACGACTGCGACTGCGACTTGGCCGTGTCAATGAGTTGCGGGGTCTGCGTAGGCTGCGGCTGCGGCTGCGGGTATGTCGCGTTCGCGTACTCCGATCATCACGGCGACTGCGTCCACGGCTGCGTCGCGAGCCTCCAGGCCGCTTTCTTTCAGTATCTTCGTCACTCATTTTCTGAAACTCGGATACATTTATGTCAGTTCTTGAAGTTGGAAAGCCTTAAACAAATTAACAGAACATAAAAGTCAGTGGAATCGATCACTCGGTCTAACGTTACATAAATTTATGTCGGAATAAGATAATTAGTCATGTATTTCAATTATTAAGAATGAGGGTAAGTCACAAAAATCACCTTATTGTAAAGTATTCTATTCTTTTTTTCTTTTTAAATCCATATTCATCCAATCCATGTCTGTTTATTTTCACGATTAATTGTACACAATGTATATAAGTATATTTATTATTTCTATTTTTAACTATATTTTTGTATTTTATCGATATTTGAAGTAATTAAAAAATAACTTTTATCAACCGTTTCTCTTCAATCCATGTTCATCTGCTTCAAAATGTATTATTTTTATTACTAAAAACACTAAATACATATAATATTATTAGTTCTTTAATATTTCACTTATATTTTAGCAATTGCTCAACGTTTTCAAAAAAAATATTAAAGATGTCGGTAGGATTCCAATTTGAAATCCATATGCATCAGTTCACTGACAGATCATTTCTAAAATAAACGATACTTAATATGTTTAAATATTTAAATTCTTTCTATTTTCACTGATATTTTTGGTATAGCTACTCATTTTTTTATTTAATTTGAATTCAATAACGTTCGAGCTAATGGCGTGGTATACGAAAAGTTTGTTTATTTTTTTCGCAACGATCCCTACTTCTGATATGTTACGATATTTCAAGGGTAAAAGATAGTTTTAAACAACAAGTAACGAATCAAATGTTTATTATGCAAAATATCCAACTATTCAAAGCAAATACATAAATATTCAAAATGTCACCAACCTTACGCGAAGACGTCTCGTTCCGAAGTGTCAACTGTCAACCGTGACCGACCAGTTGTGACGTAGCCATTCGTTCACTATGAATTTAGCTAGCAAAGTGTTGCCAGTGCAATATTAATAGTCACGTTACACAATATAGGCCGATAGCCGGCTCCCAATTATATCAAAATTGTTTGAAAAGGCTATGGCCAACCGAATGTACAACTTTTTAGAGAAATTCCATATCTTAGACTACAACCAGAACGGGTTCCGTAAAAATCACTCCACTACCCTGGCGGTGTACAAGTATATACACGAGGTTCTAAATTATCTGAGGGATAAACAGCATGGTATTGGACTGCTTTTAGATATGACCAAAGCGTACGAAAAAGTTTCGCATACAATACTCTTGAAAAAATTGTACGGAGTAGGCATTCGAAATGAAGCGCATCATTGTTGGCTAAAATCTTATCTACATAACCGAACGCAGTGTGTGCAGATACAGCACTACGACGAAACAACTGCTGAACTTAGATATGTGCAATCAGATACAACGATAATATATATTAATGACTTGCCCAAGGTAATGAAACAGTCGTGTATACTATTTGCGGACGATGTATCAATATTATTTAAATGCCCCAATGACCACGACATAAGCAGTGACATTAAAGGAACACTAAACGTAGTAGACAACTGGCTACGCGACCACTCCTTAGAATGAAATACCACAAAAACAAAATTAATTCAATTTCGGCCATATCAAAAAGATGCCCTTGACCTATCAGCTTTGTCATCAGAAACTGGTATAGAAGTCAGCGAGTTTAACTTATTAGGAGTATTTATCGATACGCGCCTAAATTGGAAAAAACATATAGAGGAAACAAAGAAAAAAATATCTCGGTTCAAATACGCCTTAGGGATACTTAAAAGAAATACTCACAGTGAATGCGCACTATTCTGTCTATTACGCATATGCGTACGCCTGGCTGAGGTATGGAATTATATTATGGGGCGATAGCACTGATATTAACGATTTATTTGTTTTACAAAAAAAATGCCTCCGTGTTATTGTTAACACCCATGAGCTTGACAGTTGCAAAAAACATTTTATTCAAAATAATATGCTAACCTTACCATATACATCCTTGAAATCGGGTTATTTGTCAGAAAACATCGTTATGTTTGAATTTACAAAAAGTGCGCGCCGCCGTAACAACTTAGTCCTTCCGCCTCATAGAATTCATATGTACAAAGTCGGACCATACTATAGGTGTATACAAATATATAATAAGCTCCCAATAGATATTAAGAACGAGACCGATTTCAACGTGTACAAGAATAGGCTGAAGACCTTTTTAACCTCAAAAGCCTACTACTCAGTCGAAGAGTTTATGACAGATACAAATTTATGATTTGACCTAGGAATTACTTTGTTTGTTTATTAATTAATGTGCTAATTACTTGTAAATGTATTATAATAAAATGTGGATAACGTACTTATGAATTTGGAACCTTTTATGAATTTTATCAATTTAACCATAAATTAATTTCAATTTAAATTACTTTTATTTTTACTTTTGTTTTAAATTACTTTTATTTTTATTTTATTTCAAACAACTATGATTATGTCTTACATGTTTTACTTGAATCTGTATCTGTATTATTCCTTTATTTTAATTGTAATGAATTCCTATTGTTTACTTGAATGCTACTTTAATTTGACTATGTAATAATTATATTTAGTAATTAGTTTTAGAATATTATCTGTTGCTATGCCCTGACAGGGTAACCATGCATGCACTTAATACATGTTAAAACCTTAATGTAACCATGGTTCTGCAATAAATTAAATGAAACAATTGTTAGAACAATATCCTAACGTTTGGCGCAATGAGCTCGGTTTATTTAACAAGTTCAAGGTCACGTTGCGTCTCAAGGAAAATTCATACCCAAAATTCTTTAAACCGCGGTCTGTTCCCTTTGCCTTAAAAGCCAAAGTAGAGGAAGAACTGGATAGGTTAGTAAAGTTAGGTATTTTAGTTCCCGTGAATTACTCAAATTACGCTACCACTATAGTGCCTGTGCTTAAAGAAAATGGTAAGGTTAGGATAGCTGGCGACTTTTCCGTGACATTAAATAAAGATTTGGTAATTGACAAGTACCCCCTACCTCGAATAGAGGAGGTTTTCGCCAAGTTAGGCGGTGGCGAACATTTCAGCAAAATAGACCTTAAAAATGCATATAATCAGTTTCTATTGGATGATTCATCGCAGGAACTCACGACCATAAATACCTCAAGAGGATTATTTAAATATACAAGATTAGTGTACGGCTTGGCTAATGCGCCGGCGATTTTCTAAAAATCTATGGAAACCCTTCTCACAGGTATTGAGGGCGTGAGTTGCTGGCTTGATGACATTTGTATAACAGGGCCCAATAAAAAGGTGCATTTGGAAAGGTTAAATTTGGTTTTAAATAGATTAAACGATGCGGGCTGCGTTTACAAAAAGAAAAATGCGAATTTTTCAAAACTAGTATCACCTATTTAGGTTATGTTATTAATAAAGACGGGCTACAGACATGTCCCACTAAGGTTGAGGCCATTTTGAATGCACCAGAGCCAACAAATGTGACAGAGGTGCAGTCGTTTCTAGGTTTAGTTAATTACTACAGAAACTTTATTATATTTCTTAAGCTTCATTCTTCAGATATAAAAACCAGGTAGTCCTTTAACCTACTAGGCAACTCATCGCATGTTTAAAGTGGGTAGAAAAAACTTTAACTCGAACAGGTCTATCCCCACTTGTCCACCTAGCCTTGGTGGGTAGTAAGGCTTGCCGCCATTGCTCATTCTTTATTCTTGCGAGGCAACGAACGCACGTAAAATCATAATTTATTTCAAAGTCGTTTACAAAATGCCTAAACGTAGTGCAGAGGAAAAGATAGCACATTATACGCGTAAAATTCAAAGAATACAAGAAAAGAAACTCAAGCGAAATCGCCGAGTTATACCAGTGCTACCAGATTCTTCAGATTCTGAAGAAAAATCAGGTAAGTGTAACTATTTTTGTAAAAACTTACACTTTGTGGTCAAATATCATGCATTTAGTGCCGCGCGGGCCGTGAGTCCACATCGGTAACTATAAACCTGGGGGGCGGCCGAGAGTCGTCACGAAGGTAAAACTAGCTTGGGGGTTGGCCGCGAGTCAACACGATAGCAATGTGTATAATATTACCTCATAAATATTATAGTATATTTAAAACACCTTATGGGTTTTATTTGTAAAAACATTTGTAGCCTACCCTCGAATTAAAAATATTTATTTTCTATTTTTAGACCTCGAAAATATTATCGACGATGCCCCGGTGATTGAAAATCGGTTTATAGAAACTTTATTTATGTCTAAGAAATTACAGGAATTTCACTTATAAGACTACTTATAAATAGTTAACTTAAAAATTATAAGTTACGCAATAAGCAAGCACGATAATGTTCAATAATACACAGTTGCATTTAGATTTAAACTAATGATTCAAACACAGAATAAACTAAGATTGGACCCTAATGGTCTTAACATAAGCTTTAGATTTAATTGGTTAGTAATTGGTACATGCGAGGGTATCTTTTTTGTTCGACTCATGGCTGCCAGGCTTGTTTACGGGGCCAGTTAAACCAGACCTTTAAGCAGTAGTTAATTATCGGTTGTCGTAATGACATTATTTTAATAAATTAATTGATATTTTTATGTTAAATATGTGTTTGTATGTAAGGTAATAAAGTAATTTTATCCTATATATTTTTTTTTATCTTTTCCATTTATTTTTAATATTTAAAGAACATTTGTTTATTTTACGCTTTGTTAATAAAACCAGTGTATATGTATATTTTAATTTTAATTGAGATGAAAATAGGAGTTTTAAGCCTGTTTTTATGCATATATGTATTAATTTTATATTACGTTCTATGTAGGTATTTTTCTTTTTTTTTATTATTTTAATTATAGTAATTAGTTTAGCTTTTTAGATCTGCAGTTTTTTTTTATCTGTTTATATAAATTAACTATATACAATCGCAGAAGTAGGTAAATAACTTTTATTATTTAATTTTGGCAGGTGTTTTAAATGAAATTAATTTATTAAAGATTTTTTTTTTTACTGGTGATAATTTAGATTAGATGATACTATTAGTGTTATCTGTTATGTGATATTGTTTATAACATGTAATTTTAATTTGCTTTTGAAAGTATTAAATGGTTTGATATCTTTCAGAGTTTTAGGTAGGTTATTATATAATTTAGCACCATCATGCATCAAATTTAGGGTTCCGTATCTGGTTCTAGGGAAACGTAGTGCTAAGTGATCCGCGTTTCTGAGTTTTATTCTTTGGTATTTACTTTTTGTGTTGAAGGTAATTTCCGAATGTATAGTACCGTCTAGTATTTTACGTATTAAAAGACATGTTTTATATACGTGAATTTGTTTTAAGTTCATGAGACCTGTTTTTTGATATAGTGTTTTTGTAGGTGTTAGATAGTCGTAATTGAATAGTATTTTAATAACTTTGTTTTGCGCAATCTGGAGATCTTTGAGATTGGTCATTGCTGCATTGCCCCAGATTTCAGCAAGGTATTCCAGGTGGGGTTTAATTAGGGCATTATAAATATTAATACGAACTTGTTTAGGAAGGCAGTTTGAAATATTGCGCATAGCGGCTGTTAGAGACGTTATTTTAGGTTTTGTTTTAGCTATATGTGCTTTCCACGTGAGTTGACTATCAAGGATCAAGCCTAGGTACTTTTCGTGGTCTTTCTTTTCTAAAAGTTCGCCATTTATATACAAGTTTAGATTTTCTTCAATTTTTTTATTTTTAGCTGAAAAGATAACATAACACGTCTTAGCGGTGTTAATAGTTAATAAATTACTTTGAAACCAGTTGAAAAGTAGGTCTAGATCTTGCTGTGCCTATTGGATTATACTGGAGAGCGAGGATCCAAAATAAAACAAACAAGTGTCGTCCGCATATAAGGTTAAATGGCCCTGTAGTCCTGCTTCATGTAAATTATTTACATATATTAAAAAGAGCAAGGGACCTATAATCGAACCTTGTGGTACACCACAATTTATAGGCAGGGGAGAGCTTTCATGCTGACCTAGTTTAACTATTTGATGCCTATTTGTAAGGTAGGACTCGAATATGCTGTATGCCTTGTCTTTTATTCCGATTTGTTTTAATTTATTTAAGAGCAAAGGGTGGCTGACTGTGTCGAATGCCTTTTTCAGGTCGACAAAAACCCCTAATGCAATATTTTTTGAGTCTATATTGTTCTTTAATTTAGTAACAAGGTCTATAGTAGCAGAAGTTGTATTGCTTTTTGGTCGAAAACCGTATTGTCTTTTAAACAAAAATTTAATGGAGTTTAGGTAGTTAAATAGTCTGTCATGAATAATTTTTTCGAAAAGTTTAGAGATTGTCGGTAAGACGGAGATTGGGCGGTAGTTACCAGGCTCCATTTTCGACCCAGACTTGTAAATTGGCGATACTTTTGCGATCTTGAGGGAGTCTGGAAACTCGCCATTACTGAAGCACGTGTTTATACAATCAGTTAGTTCATTCGCTATTGAATTTTTTATGCATTTCAGGGTCTTTGTATTAATACCGTCTACTCCAGCACTTACGTTTGAGTCTAGGCAAGTAATGATTTTTAATATCTCATCAACTGAAGTTGGTTTTAGTTGTTTTAGCTCATTTTTAGTATTTATATCTAAGGGTACATTATTTATTTGTCTAAATCGAGTTGGAATATCGTTAGATAAGTTAGAGCCAATAGTTGTAAAATATTCATTGAAGCACTCGCAAATTTGTTGTGGTTCTGTAAATATTTTATCTTGATACTGGAGTTTAGGGGGAATGTAATGAGATGTAATTTTGTTTTTGGACAACGCGTTTATGAGGCTCCACATCTTCTTTGGGTCATTTTTGCACTTAGCAAATGCGCTATGGTAATAATTTTTCTTAGTTTTGGTGATGTTGGCTGTTAATTTGTTTCTCTCTTGTATAAATTTTTTGCGTATTTCTTCGTTGTTAGGTTCTTTCTTTAGTTTTCGCCACAGTTCGTCTCTTGTAGTAATCGCCGAGATAATAGTTTGGTTAATCCAATCATCCTTGGGAAGGTTCAATATTTTGGTTTTTACAGTCTTCGACCGTTCTATAGCTGTCTTGATGTATTTTTCTAGTTCGGAGTAAGCATGGTCTTTGTTTGTGAGGTTTTGATCCAATATTATTTTGTGTAGTTTATCATAGTCCACTGCCTCATATTTTATTTTGTTTTTTCGTTTTGGATATCTTTTTAATAGTTCTAAGTATATGTGTTTGTGGTCGGACATTGCTGAGTCTATGATATGGAAATTAAAATGATCTTCTAGTAGATTGGTGTAGACGTGGTCCAGGATCGTCTTGCATGTTGTCGTCTCACGGGTGCAGAATTGTTCTTCGATATTATTCAGGATGCAATAACCGGATTCTTCGACTGTAGAAATATATTGTGTTGTTGTTTGGTCACGTGACAGGAGGTTGATATTAAAGTCGCCAAATACGATCGATCTCTTGTGTAGTTCAAGTTGCTGTTCAAACGTTGTTAAAAATTCGCTAAGATTTGTTCTACCGGGCCTATATACCACTCCAATATTGAGGTTATGTTTTGTTAGTGATACCCATAGATAATTGTTTCCTCCTGAGTATTGTTCAAAAGTCGGGATGTGATCAATGCTGTTGTGGATAAATATTGATACACCACCGCCTATTGTGTCAGTCCTTGTACTAAAGTAATGAGAATATCCTGGTAGTTGTAGTAGTTTGGCTTCATCTTCTGTTTTTATCCAGGTTTCAGTAAGCAAAACTAGGTGTGTTGTTTTCGGAATACTTTTTAGAATACACTGGAGCTCATCAAATTTCCCTGGTGTAACTATGCTTCGCACATTAGCATAGAGGAAGTTAAGGGAAATCGAGTTACAGGATATTTCTTGGTATTTGTCGAGTATATAATAGTTAACTTTGTCGGATTCGATTGATGTGTCGCCGTAGGTATTAGTTGGCGATGAAGTTTGTGGGCCCATTAGTTTTTTGGAGGTTGTTCGATAATCGCTGGGTTACCTTTTATGTATTTAATGACTAAATTTTGTTCACCGTTTTTCTGACGCTGTGATAGTTCGTCCCGAAGGCACTTTAAATATTGTTGTTGTTTGTAGGTCTGGTCTGCGTAAATTTTTATTCCAGTTTTTATGGTACTCCTTTTACGTAGGATATTTAGGGCAATTTTCTCGGTTTCGAAATACGCTTTGATTGGGCGGTTGGTCTTGTCACCGGTTTGTTTACCAATTCTATAAATTTTCAGCGGCGCGGGGCAGTTCATGTCTACAGACTGAATAATTTTCTGTACTTCGTTTATGTCGTAGTTTATTTTATCAGATTTATTTTCTGCGCTCAGCTCCGGAATACCGATGATAATAATATTTTTCTGCCTTTGCGTCCGATCCTGGAGCTCCGTAAGAACTTGTTCATAGTCTACCAAGTTACATGACTGCGATGAGGATGGCTGTGAGTTTTTTACAATATCCATATCACTTCGGAGACAGTTAATACTGGTTTGGTTTTGAGCACACTGAGTTTTTACCTGGTTTAATTCAATTTTTCGGTTATTTTGTTCTTCAGTCACTTTGTATGTAGATACCCTTATTTCACTTATTTGGTCCTTTATTTCCGCGATATCTTGCTGCATTTTACTCATCAACACGTTTTGGGAAGCAATGAAAGTATTCAGAAACGATTTCATATCAGCTCTGAGACATTGAATGTCTTCCCGTAATGATAAGTCCGGGTCGGGTTCTTTACGCTTTCTAAACGTTATTTGAGGTTTATCTGAAGGATCTTCATCTGCTAGTCTTGATAAGTCGGGTTGGGATCCTCCTATGGAATTTTTAGGCGAACGAGGTGTCACACTCATAATTGCACGAGTTTGTATTTTAGTCCGTATTTGTATGCAGTTAAGGCTCAATACACTATTGTTCAGGTAAGAAACCGCATACACCACGATGCTGTCGTCAAGCGAGTTAAGTAGTAAACAACACGGCAACGTATGGTCGTAAGTCCTTATCACTCGCACAGGAATATGAAGACTATTACTATTAGTTTAAGAGTCAGTTTCTATTTGAAGGGGTAATTATTAATATTTTAAATAATAGATGCACTGTGGACACGTCCGGCTCGCTTGCTTACCGCGCGCTTCTCATCTTACCGCGCGCTTCTCAGATAACTTCTCAAATAACGAAGAATTGGAAATGCCTGTCCCAAATTCGAATGAAGAACCGCCACCGCAACCTCAAGCGGAGGCAGGTGATATTGAGACAGCCCCTGTACTGGACGCGGAGTTACTGACAGCTCTTGGGGAGGCCACAGACGATGCTCCAAAATATGGCGAAAATATCCATCCCGACTTGGCACAAAGATGGTTACCTATATTACGTAAAGGTATGGACAAAGAAGCCAAGGACAAACTCATAAAAGAGTACAGTATACCAGAAAACTGTAAATTATTAAGAGCACCGTCCTTAAATGCCGAAATCTCTGCGGCAGTTACAGACATAGCAAGAGGTCGCGACAAGAAAATCGAAGCAGAACAACAGCAGTTAGGCGTTGGATTATCTGCTATAAACAGAGCCATGACCTTACTTCTAACGACCGATGATAAACAAAGTAAGGTACAAGCGATAAAAATCCTATCTGACGGATGTCGGATTTTATCTGACCTACATTACTCAGAAACGCAGGCCAGAGTAAAACTGGTCACTCCAGGATTAGACAAAGTCTTTCTCAATCTGATTCAAGATGTCGAGAGAGACGAGACCCTCTTCAGCAGTAAGCTCTCAGAAAAGATTAAGGCATCAAAGGCGATCGAAAAACAAAGCTCTCAGATTAAAAAGACAGTCACGACCCCAGCCAGCTCAAATACATTTCAGACTGCAGGTCCATCGTACTCTCGGTACCGGGGAAACTGGACGAGGCCCGCTCGCTTCCAACCGACGAGCCGACGAGGGCGCGGCGGGCCACGCTGGAGCACGCCGGCAGCTTACAGACCGGCAGCGCCGACCCCGCGCAGCCGCAGCCCAAGACAGCTTACACCAGGCCACGTGCGAAAGCGCGACAGTAACTCAGGTACACGCCGGTCGGCTTAATGCTTTTTATAATTGTTGGGTCAATGTTACGAATAATAGGACCATATTAGACTGGATAAAATACGGATTTCCAATTCCGTTTACCGGGCCTATTATTCAATCTGTAAAACCTGTCAATTCATTTTCATGCCATGAGAATCATGAAATGAATTTAGCTATTCAAAATTTAATTGATTTAGGTGCTATTACTGAATGTCAACAAAGCAATGATCAGTTTATATCAAAGGTATTTTTACACCCTAAATCGAATGGTAGCTATAGGTTCATTCTCAACCTAAAAAATCTTAACAAGTTTGTTGGTAAATCCCATTTTAAAATGGAAGACTTTAGGACCGCTTCAAAATTAATTCCTAAAAATGGATTCATGGCTACCATCGATTTAAAGGAGGCATACCTACTAGTACCTATAGCTAATGCCGATAGAAAGTATTTGAGATTCGAATATAACAATATTACATACGAATTTACCGCATTGCCATATGGACTTTCAGTAGCACCTAGAACTTTCACCAAAATCATGAAAGAAGTAGTTACATACTTAAGGAAACAAGGATTTACATCGACTATATATCTGGATGATATTTTATGTATTGGAAGGGATTATCGCGAATGTAAACAAAACGTAGAAGAGACTCTTCGTCTACTTGAGTGCTTAGGATTTGTTGTAAATTATAACAAGAGTTCTTTACAGCCCCAACAGTGCTGTAAATTTCTAGGTTTTGTTTACAACTCAGTGGAAATGTCAATATCCCTTCCTTTAGAGAAACGTAACAACATAGCACAGCTATTGAAAAAGTTTATTAAATTACCTGTTTGCACAATAAGAGAGTATGCTCAATTGTTAGGAGTACTAACAGCCGCATGCCCAGCAGCTAAATACGGCTGGTTGTATACTAAGTTGCTCGAAAGGTACAAATTCCTTGCTATTCAAAAATATCGGGATTATGAAGTAAAAGTAAAACTCTCGTCTGAAATTTTACCTGACTTGATTTGGTGGAGTAACAATATTTATGAAATTTCTTGTCATTTAGGTAACTCGAAATTCGATTTGGAAATATTTACAGACGCGTCGCGTACTGGATGGGGTGCATTCTGCGGCGGTATGTGTGCAAACGGCGCATGGAAAGACGAAGAACAAACATTCCACATAAATTATTTGGAATTGTTAGCGGTCTTTCTAGGTCTAAAATGCTTTGCGCGTAATAAATATAACTGTGCCTTGTTGTTACGTGTCGACAATACCACCGCGATTAGTTACATCAATCGGATGGGAGGAATCCAGTTCCCCCACTTAAATAGCCTAACAAGGTCTATTTGGCAGTGGTGCGAAGAGCGTAAGATATGGTTGTTCGCGTCTTACATCAACACTAAGGATAATGTAGATGCAGACAGGGAATCCAGAACAATTAATCCAGATATTGAATGGAATTTGAGTAAGGAAGCTTTTGACCAGATAACCTTACACTTTGGATTGCCACAAATTGACCTCTTCGCTTCTCGTACCTCTGCCAAATGTCAGACATATGTATCATGGAAACCAGACCCTGACGCTCTTACCGTTGACGCCTTTACAATTAGCTGGTACAATACATTTTTTTATGCGTTTCCGCCTTTCGCACTCGTTCTCAAGTGTTTACATAAAATCATATACGACAACGCCACGGGTATACTAGTATTCCCGTATTGGCCGTCCCAACCGTGGGTCCCGCTATTATTAAGATTAATAATATCTGATATAATATATTTTGACCCAAATAATCACATTGATCAATTTCGTTGTTCCAGAACTCGGAATCAGAAATTGACCCAGTTTACCCTGGCGGCCGCGAAGCTCTCCGGAGCGCGTTTTCAAGTAGAGGAACCCCAGATGCGTCACTGAGTCTCATGCTAGCTTCTATCTCGAAAAATACATTACGTCAGTATGACGTTTCTTATAAATTGTGGTGGAAATTTTGTTTAAATAATAATATAGATTTTTATAGGGGTTCGATTTCTGCTGTTCTGTCATTTCTAACGGAGGAATTTAATAAAGGATCATCATACGGATCATTAAATAGTCATAGATCCGCACTGTCGCTCCTACTTGGATCTAGGAGCACCTCAGATGACCAAATTAAAAGATTATTGAAAGGTGTATACAAATTAAAACCCATGATTCCTAAATATAGTAATACATGGGACCCTCAAGTGGTCCTAAATCATATTGCTTCATGGACTCCTAACAGGGAAATTGGTCTTGAAAAATTAACTAAAAAACTGTCGATTTTGTTAGCTATATGTACTGCACACAGTAGTAGAAGAGCCGGCCGCAAAATTTCTAACCGACTTGATACCACGATGAAATGCACAATGGTTTCCCAGAAAAGTTATGCTAAGTCCGAATTCGATAGTCTGCCACGGCGGAACTTGCCGAAAGTACGAAAAAGAAGGCCACTTCCGGTGCGAAAAAAGGGGCTGATTTAACCCATCTGATACCGAGATAGTAGTTATGGCAGCAGTTAGAAATTTACATGTAGACACAGAAAAGCGAAGTCTGCCACTATTTTTTTTGCCGGAAGTGCTTGGCAGACGCTCTCAAAGGTGACCATCGGGACCCCTAAATTAACCCATCTGATACCACCATGAAACCAATGCCAGTCGGTAGGTATGAACTCTCATGTCAGGAATATATAAGTCTGCCAAGGCTTTTCCTGCCGAAACACCATGGCAGACGAGATTATGTAAGCAAGGTCGCCATCGGTTACCCTACACTAACCCATCTGATACCACCATGAAACCAATTCCATTCGGTAGGTATGAACCCCCATTTTAGGAATATATAAGTCTGCCAAGGTTTTTCCTGCCGAAACACCTTGGCAGACGAGATTATAAGCAAGATGACCATCGGTTACCGTACACTAACCCATCTGATACCGCCATGAAACCAATTCCAGTCGGTAGGTATGAACCCTCATTTCATGAATATATAAGTCTGCCAAGGCCTTTCCTGCCGAAACTCCTTGACAGACGAGATTATGTAAGCAACATCCGCATCCGTGGGACCGGTATACGTGATTACTGTAGGCTTATTTATTACTTTATGCTTTTACATATTTGTATATTATTATGTTATTAATGAAATATATTTATAATTTATTAAACCTATACCTAATACATTGGGAATTCATTACCTGCTTACGGCAGTAGTAGGGAGTAGTGGGTGAGTTCTGGCTCACTTAGCCAGGCCAACAGTCCCTCCCCCTTTTTTTCCCTTGTTGAGGCCCTGCAACCTTACCTTGAACCCAACCTAATGTCATTGTAGCTCGAATCTAACCTAATCTATTTTTATTGCTTTTAGAAAATATTCTAATAACAATTATCTACTTTTGCAAAGTTAAATGTTGAATTCTTTATTTCGCAAAATGGAATTTTAATGTGACTATAATGTATGTGCAATCTACTTAGAAACTGGGTTTAGAAATATAAAAACACACATTTTATATAGGATAATAAGTTTATTCAAGTAATATTCTGAACATATGAGATATAGTAACATCATTACTTATTCTGTGTACAGTGGAGAAAACATGCAAGTTGACATTTTTCGTTTTAAAATAAAGATAAACTAAACAGTATTTGCCACAAACCGATGTTAAAAAACTTTGCAGTTGTTGGTTGGCATAATACCATCTCTTACAATTTCTCTTCATTAACATTTTATGATACCTTCCTGTTTTTATTTACTTAATTTATTTTTTTACTTTTTATGTGATCGGTACTTCATTTATTTTAGATTTTGGGCTAATATTAGTTTGTTAACCGACTTCCAAATCTCAAAGACGGAGGTTATCAATTCAATTGTATGTTTTTTTTATTTTTTTTATGTTTGTTACTCTATATCTCCGTCATTCCTGGACCGATTTTGAAAATTAGTTTTTTGATTGTATGTATATGCATACAGATTGGTTCCGTTTTTGTCAAAACCCAGTTCTGATGATGGGATCCATGAGGAATCGAGGGAACTCCTCAAATTTTAAACGCATACATATAGTGATTTTTGGGTTTTTATCATCAAATTAAGCATACACATTCAAAAAAGTGACATTTGATGAAGTGCAACTGCTGATGATGATCAGAACGGAACTCTTCAACGACGCATAGGTCTCGTTTGGCGATTTGTCGTCTTCGTTATGTTTGTTAAGCAAGTCAAGTTTTTAAGCCACATTTTTGTCAAGCTCGAGTTCTGATGATGGGATCCATGAGGAATCGAGGGAACTCCTCAAATCTTAAAGGCATGCGTATAGACATTTTTGTATTTTCATCAGAAAATTAAGGATTTTCATTAAAAACTGGCGCATTTGATGAAGTGGAACTGCTGATGATGACCAGAACAGAACTCTTCAACCACGCATAGTTCACGTTTGGCGATTTTTCCTCTTCGTTATGTTTGTTAAGCAAGTCAAGTTTTAAAGCCACATTTTTGTCAAGCTCGAGTTCTAATGATGGGATCCATAAGGAATCGAGGGAACTCCTCAAATATTAAAGGCATAAGTATAGATTTTTTTTGTATTTTCATCATAAAATCAAGCATTTACATTAAAAACTGTCGCATTTGATGAAGTGGAACTGCTGATGATGACCAGAACAAAACTCTTCAACGACGCATAGTACACGTTTGGTGATTTCGAATTTCGATTTTGACTTGGACTGCGACCCGGACTCGGACCCAGAACCGGACTCATACCCGGATCCGGTTCGGACCCGGACTCGGACCCGGACTTGGAATCGAACTCGGACCCGGACTCGGACTCGGACACGGACTCGGACTAGGACCCGGACTCGGACTCGGACCCGGACTCGGAACCGGACTCGGAACCGGACTCGGACTCGGACCCGGACACGGACTCGGACACGGATTCGGACCCGGACTCGGACTCAGACTCGGACCCGGACTCGGACCCGGACCTTGACCCGGAAAACCACTATAATATATATTATATTATAATTCTCTTTATTCAATTAGGGTCTTAGGTTAGGGTTTTACAATGTGAGTATAAAAGTAAAATATAAAAACACTTACAAAACAATAAAAAATTATATAAACACATTATAAAAAACCTAACCTACCCTAGGCTACCCCGCCAGCAGCGGGGCAAGGCCCAAGCTACCGGTGGTCAGGGCTGCAGAGAGAGGTACCGGCGGACTATCCGCGCCGTGTCCAAGATCACCGCCTTCTGCATCTGACCCTTGATCCAACCACCCAGCGAGAGTCTCTCTAGGTGTTGGTCGAGACTCTTCGCTATGAGACCGTTCGCTGACACAACTATCGGAACAATGATCGTCGAGTCAACATCCCACATGGCGGTAATCTCATGAGCTAAGTCTAGGTACTTGCTGGACTTGTCCTTCTCGGCCTTCACGAGATTCTCATCATGGGGGATGGTGACGTCGGCGAGCACGGCCCGGCGCTGCGATCGGTCTATCAGCACGATGTCAGGCTTATTGGCGACAATAGTCCTGTCAGTGATGATAGATCGATCCCAATAGAGCGTGGCACGACCATTCTCGAGAACAGGTGCAGGTAAGTACTTGTAGTACGGTACTTCGCGGTCCACAAGGCCGTATAGAAGAGCAAGTTGCTGGTGAATAATCCTGGCTACGAGATTATGTCTGTGCAAGTACTCACCATTAGCAAGATGAGAACAACCGGAAATGATATGCCTGAGTGACTCTCCGGGACGGCGGCATGCCCGACAAATGTCGACCGTACCGTCCTTCAGGATATATTTCCGATAGTTGTTCGTCATCATCACTTCGTCCGCAATTGCACAGGCAAAACCCTCGGTTTCTCCGAAGAGGTCCCCGAATCGTAACCAGTTCACCGACGCGAGCAGGTCCACATCGGGTCCCGTGAGGGCCTTGTAGAACCGCCCGTGTAGCACCTTATTCTCCCATGCCGCCTTGCGATCCGCAGTACTTAGTACCACAGGTTTGCGCCAGTTCTCGTTTGCCAAGGAGAGCGGCGTGAGGTTCCTGTCTACTGCCACCATATCACGATGCATCCCACACTCGTTGTTAAGGAAATAATTCCTGAGATTGTACACCTCGCGGTTGTGGAGATCCTTGGCGTTTAGGAAGCCTCGGCCTCCACACTTCCGTGGGATGTACAATCTCATAACTGACGAGCGTGGGTGTAGCATGCGATGTGTGGTGAGCAGTGATCGGACCCTCCGATCCAGGGCGTCCAGCTCGGTCTGAGTCCACCTTAGTATGCCAAAGGAGTATGTGAGGAGGGGCATTACCCAGGCGTTGAAGGCGCGCACTTTGTTGCCTACTGACAAAAGACTGTTAAGGACTTTTGTGAGCCGACTGAAAAAGCGCTCCTTCACCGACCGTCTAATACCCTCGTCCTCAATACCCAACGACTGTGACATACCAAGGTATTTATAGGTTTCTGATTCAGAGATAGATCTGAAAGACATTGTCTCAGAAAGTTGTAAATTTGTTGAATTTACAACCCTCCCCCACTGTACATGCATAACCGCACATTTATCGACACCAAACTCCATGTTGATGGCACTACTGAAAACTTCGGTTGTTTTCAGTAGCTCCAACAAGCCTTGGGTATTTGGTGCAAATAATTTGAGGTCATCCATGTACAGAAGGTGAGAAATAACTTCACCCTCTCTCCGAAGCCGGCAACCTAGTCCCAAATCCTTCAGCAGGGTGCTGAGGGGATTCAGAGCTAGGCAGAACCATAGCGGACTCAGACTGTCGCCCTGAAAGATTCCTCGCTCAATCCTTATAAAATCCTGTGGGCCAGGTTGGTCATCCCCGCCTTCTGGTTGACGAAGGACTGTGGTCCACTGCCCCATACACGCGCTTAGGAAGGCTCTCAAAGCTGCATCAACTTTGTACAGCTCTAAGACCCTCCCCAGCCATGAATGAGGCACCGAATCATAGGCCTTCTTGTAGTCAATCCAAGCGGCTGAGAGGGCCCCCTTGGTCCGCCGGATTTGTTGGCAGATGGTCATGTCTATGAGGAGGAGCTCTTTAGTACCACGGGACCCAACCCTACATCCATTTTGAGCAGAGGCCAAAATATTGTTTGCGACAATGTGCGCGTCGATTTTTGTTCTCAAAATGGATGTAAGGAGCTTGTAGAGTGTAGGCAAGCATGTGATGGGTCTGTAGTTCTTCGCTTCCGTGGTACTACCGGACTTATAGAGCAGAAAGGTGACACCAGTTGTTAAGGAAGGTGGGAGAGAACCAAGCTCGAGGGCTTGTTGAAATTGTGCTGCCAAGCAGGAGTGCGAGCATCGAAACCATTTTAGCCAGAAGTTGTGCAATCCATCCGGCCCAGGACTTTTCCAGTTCTGGGCCGTGCGGATGGCACAACTTACGTCATCGGGGCTGATGGTAACTGCCCTCATAGGTTCGATGGACTCGCACTCACGCTCGATAACACTCATCCAACTCCCCTCGGTGTGTCCGACAGGCATCGACCAGATGCTACGCCAGAAGTCAGTCATGGCAGTAGCATCCGGCGGCCGCGTGTCGGGCGTACGAAGGTTGGTTTCCTCCCACTTTCGGTACACCTTCCTTTGGTCACTTTGAAAAAGGCGATTCTGCTGGAATCGCTCCACACGCTCTCTGTAACGGCGAATACGGTTTGCCCATGCATAGACTTTCTGCTTTAGAAAGTCGATGCGCTCTGTGACATTGGCCATGTAGTCGCGGGGCCTGATATCCGTCCCCACGAACGCCTGGTTCACAAAGCGCATTACTCGGGGGCGATTGTTGCCCCCCCTGAAGCAGATTAGCTTTGCGATGAGAGTCCTAAACGAGCTGATACGTCGCTCGATCCGCGCTTGCCATGCAGGGACACCTCCGACGGTCCTAGGTGCACGTTCAGCGTCCGGGAACTTGACGCGAGCAACACGGCACGCCGCGATGGCTCCGCAGTACAAGATCGAGTGCGTATCATCTAAATCTTTACTAGTCCGTAAATGTGGCTCTAGTAAAGCGTTTAGGGCTCCCATTAGCGCTAGATTGCGTCTATTCATAGGCAGACGTGGTAATCGTGACCTAGAGTTGGTTGTGGCGCGATATTGCGTAATCACCCCTTCCAAAGTCCTCCTCAGTTGCTCATTAGCAGTTGTACTCACATTCTGACTCACGAGGTCCCCCTCGTCGGTACAGAAATCAACCCGTGGCGCCCCCGGTGCCAGGTCGGGTGCGGGCACCGGATCCGGCGACGTGGCAGGCAGATCCCGCACCGAGATGGAGTCCGCGCGAGCAGAGAGAGCCTCCTGGCGAAGCCGATCAAGTGTCGCGTCATCCAAGCGCTTTAGCCGCTGAATGACGCGCACCTGATCCGATAATCGCTGCTCCGACACGGTGATGGTGGGTTCAAGAGTCTGAAACAGAGGCAGTATTCTCGAACGGTAGGCGGACAGCTGTGTTCCCCCCTCTGTAACCCTATAATAGGCGCGCATGACATTCTCGTTCATGTCTCGAGTCCATCTCATGCGTCGCACTATACCACCGGTAGCGGGAGCCGTGGGCGGATTATAATTATTATTATTACACGTAAATTTGTTCACGAAGAAACCGTGTACCGACTCTTCATGCCATTATATTTTTAATTTGCTGTTATTCTCTACAAATCGACACTAAAAGTATCAAAATATCAAAATATGGAGTTCCGTTTGAGAAAGAAGCAAAACAATTTTGTCTTTGACAGTAATTGAATTATTGTGTGATTTTGAAAGCTAGACAATTCAAGATTTATATTTTTACTCACAAAGACAACACAGAAATTCAATCTCAAATGTAAACCTTCGAACAATTTCCATACATTGACGACATCACTCAAAATTCTTCTTCAAGTCAGATGCCCGCTGGGGCTGCACCGGAGCACACGTATAATTCTTCAAATAAAAATGACAGCTTGATTTGACATTAAATCATATACGCACACGAGAAAGTATACCAGTAGATAAATTGTATTTCAAAAAATAGGGTACATAAATATCAGCTCGCGTCTCCTTTAAATTTGATTTGCTGTTATTTACGGGTCATAATGGTTGAAAACCTCAGTAAACTATCTTAAAACAATACGATTACAGTCGAATTTAAGTATTATGTTCCTTCAAATCAAAACTCGCTTAAAATGAAAAAAGTTTAAAGACTCATCCTTTACTGATTGGGATTAATTTTCATTTTGCGTCATTTTAAAAACGTATTTGACTTCTGTACGTCAATTAATTTTGATGACAATTGTAATCTTGTAATATATTATAGAACTTTTATCTTAAAATATTGCCTATTAACAGGAAGCGTTATGTAATTCGTATAAGTAATACCTGAAAGTCTTGTACCTAGATCTGTAATACCATGGATTGCGACGAATAAATGATTATGATTATGCCGTTCGTTCCGTCTATATGTATAATGCGTGTACGTGCTGTTCTCTGAAAATCTTCAAGAAAAAATAACGGCTAGACCAGCACGAAGTACTAGCGAGTTTTTGCGGCTTTGGAGACTGAGATAAAGCTTACAGGCCAATACCGCTGTGGCCTGGTTATTGTTATGTATACCTATGTATCGAATGTTTTTAAAAAAAAATTACTATAAAAAGCAATGTTTTATTTCGATTAGGTCTACATTTTGTGCATATTGTATATCTGAAGTATTTTCGTACTAAACTTGAAACTTTCGTTGAAACTAAATAAAATAATTATTCCTAATATACAGTCACCTGCAATTTATGTTACACAACACACAACGAAGGCCGCAAAAATATCTGACACGATCTTATTTGTAGAACCATAAGAGCATGTCATATATTTTTGCGGCCTTCGAAGAGTAGGTACCGGTCATTATCACCAACTTTGCCCGCATTAAAAAAAAAACACGAATTTCTCAAAAAAAAAACACATCGTAATTTCTTTTTTTGCTCAGCACGTCCATTGTGATCAAACGCATCAGTTTATTTGAAGAAAAAATATTTTTATCGTGTTTTTACCCATTTTTTTGCGTTATAGAGGGTGGGCAAAGATATCCGGAGTTTTCGCCAACATTGCCCACGTCAATTTGGTATTCAAATACAGCTCGTATGATGATGATGTCTAAGGATCACTGGTTTTGGGCAATCCTACCATTCCCTGTTAATAACTTAGCGATAAGTGTAAAAACTTTTAAATAAATTTGCTGGGCAATGTTGCCTACCCGTTTTTGCTCATTTCCATATAAGGCTCGCCTAAGCATTTTACAAAGGCTAGGGTTGTCACTTTTGAGAAAATCTGTTACAATAGTTTAATGGCCAAAAATATGATTTTTGCTGTGTTTTTCATTAGTTAACGGGATAAAACATCTAAGTAAAGGATAATAAGACAAATTAAATACAGTATATATTTATAAACTTACTTTAGTGTACAAACATAACCTTATTTTACATGCGAAGTTGGGTAAATTAGATGAAAGTGACAACCCTAATCCGTTTTTGGTGGTGGGCAATGTTGGTATGGATGCCAAATCACCGGATTACTTTGCCCACCGCTAAAACTCGCTAAAAATTACAAATTAAAGATATCTTATTGATACTGTTTTAACACCCCCTGGCACTGATTAAAATAACCGACTTGGTTTCACATTACATCTCAAAACTTTTTGAAGTGAAAATTTCTTTAGCAGCGCTGAGCACTTTTTGAGGTGGGGAAAAAATTATAAACTCGAGACAGCGTAACGCGTAACGCGTAACGCGCTGACGTCATGTGTGACGGACAATGTTATTCACCAAAGAACTTTAGTCATAACGTATCATAATCAGGTCAATTATTTAAAACTGGACTTTTATATTAAGCAATAAAGCTCAATGTTCTAATCTTGTACGGGCTGAAATACGAGGATCTCACAGTTGCTTTCTAACTTTATATCATTCCAATATAATTCAATAAAGCTACATCTTGTCGCGCTTTACCAGCATTTCATGCCTTTACTGGGTGTGATTACACCGCCAGCTTTTATCGCCAGGGAAAAGTGAAACCATTTAATTTGTTAAAAAAAGACAAACATTTTCAATATGCATTCGAAAATTTAAATGAACAATTCAATTTATCAGACAAACATACCACAAATGCAATTTAAGAGTTTACAGTTTCTATGCATGGTATTAAAAATTGCCAAAGTGTTAATTCAGCGCGACTGCTACTTTTTCAAAAAAGTTTTGCAACCTCCCACAATACAAAACATTTTTTAAATAAAGTTAAAAATTATAATTCGAATACAATACCACCGTGTTGGGAGACAATTAAACAGAAAATTCTGAGAACAGCATATATTGCCTCCATGTGGCTTAATGCCACTCAAAAATATTGTGTGAAACTTAGTGCCACCGAGTATGGTTGGACGTTAAATAATGGGCACTACGAACCTTTGTGGTTCGACGAAGAGCCTACTCCGTTGCATGTTGATGATATAGTTATTAATAGTGAAGACGAAGGCAGTGATAATTTTACCTCCGACGATGATGAAAATGATTATTTAAGCTCTTAAAATAATTATTGTGTAATGTGCATTAGCGTTAAAGAAATAAATAATAATATATGCCTCACACAGAACTCACGAGAAGTTAATATTTCCCCTCCCCCGTCACCCCCACTTTTAAATTCCTATTTTTAGTTTTTATACATTTTCATGAAAACTGTGAAAGCTACAATAATAATGTCTAAAAAAAGTATATTTTCCATAAAATTCTCTACAATATTGTCTTTGCAAGTATGAAAAAAAAAACTACTAATTTGTACCAAAAAAGGGCAAAAATTCAACAATATACTTCCAAAGACAATTTGGTAGAGAATTTTACTAGGTAGGTGGGTAGGGTAAGAGAAGTATGTTTTCCAATACTTCTAGACATTTTAATTGTAGCTTTCATAGTTTTCATAAAATGTATAACAACTAAAAATACGGATATAAAAGTTGGGGAAATATTAACTTCTCGTCGTGTTTATACTTCTATTTATTCTTATTAACGAAAAAGCTATATGCATGCAGGATTTTGACTCTTGGAGGATAATCTGTAAGGATAATTTGATAAACTATATAATCTTATAGTTCTGACACTTATAGACATTTACAACTCTAAACATTATGGATTCTTTTTTGTGTTTTTATACCCGTATTTTTTTATATTATTATTATAGCTTCTTTAATGTAAATCGACATTAAGAGACCGTATACATCTCTAAGTAATTGTAATACGTTAGTTACGTTAGTTTGAATTGATAGTTGCAGTTAGTTGTATTTTATAAAATTGTTGATGTATTGTTATATTATTTTTGCTTTTATGTAAATTCAATGTTGACGTGTTATAGTGCCCTTGCGGCCTATTTGCTGAATAAATGTTGAAGTTTGAAGTTTGCATGCCAAGTTTCGTGCTTTCTGCCGGATGGGACAGGATTTAGGATGGGTCAGACCAGGACCGCATTTTTGCAGGTTCATCTTTTATTAGCCAGACTCTACCTCCATACTAAATCGAGCTAAGGAGTCGCACTATAAAGAAATATTGAACATTTTCTTTCAAGTTGATATACAGGGTGTCCATGCATTAGGGTATTTATATTCAATATTCAATAATTCATTCATAAAATCAATACAATTTTACACGTCAATGGTATTTAGAACCAGTATACAAAGTATCATAACAAATTACGATTTTTTTACTTTGGAGCAACCTGTATGTGTTAGTAGCTCCTGAGGTAATAAATAGTATGACTAGATTTTGCCCTGTGCGCGGGGCCCGAGGGTCCCGCGGTCTTCTTGTAGTTTGTTGTTGGTGCTGTTGTTGATGTATTGTTGTTTGTGCTGTTGTTTTTGTAGTAGTAGTAGTAGTAGTAGTTTGTTTTCCAAAGGGTAAAAGAAATAAAGTTGTACTTTTGCTAGGACGAAAAGATCCGCGTGAAAGCACTACATTCCCGCAGCTCGGCCTGGCCTCGCGTGCTTGGGAACTCGTAAGGGACGCTCCGGGCCTTCGGCCCTACGCGGAGCTCGGCCTTCGTCCTTCGCTGGGTTTCGAAGCTCAGCGTCGGGCCTTCGGCCCGCCGCTTCGCTTATTAAAACAGTTGGGAGGGTTGGTTTTGCTTCGGGGCCTAAGCGGGAAGTTGGAGCTTAAACACGACCCAATAGGAAAAGTGTCTTAGACAAGCGAAACGGCGGGCCGAAGGCCGAAGGCCGTAGGCCAACTTCCCCCTCTCGTGTGACGCTTCGGGCCTTCGGCCCTACGCGGAGCTCGGCCTTCGGCCTTCGCGAGCCTCGACGCTTCGCCGTCGGGCCTTCGGCCCGCCGGCTTCGCTTATCAAGACAGTTGACTTTGTAGAACGCTTGGGGGAACTGCATTCACGCAGCTCGGCCTTCGGCCTCGCGTTTTGGGAGTCGGGGTGGAGGCTCCGGGCCTTCGGCCCTCCGCCGGGGTCGGCCTTCGGCCTCCCGGCCTGAAGCTCGCCCTTCGGGCTCGCTTAACACACTTTTTGTATAGGATTTTGCTTTGTTCGTCATTCCCGCACTTTAACTTTAACTTTATGATATCGGAAAAAAACAGATATTTCTCTTGCTAAGTTTATGACAATTGTCACAGAAACACTGCAATTGTCACGAAATTCCGACATATAACTCATTACCTGTCAAGAATTACCTACAATTCTTCTAGATCTTTGACAATTGTCAGAAACTTCACAGGAGAAATATCTGTTTTTTCCGATATAATAAAGTTTTTTTTAAATAATACAATGATGGTGGCAAACAGGAATACGGCCCGCCCGATGGTAAGTGGTAATCGTAGCCCATGGATGCCTGTGACGTCAGCGATAGTGATTTTACAATTCGTCGCACCTGTCACCGATGTGAAATTGGGGCCTGGCCTCTATTTCACTACGGTGGCAGGTGCGACACTTGTCGACATCACAGTTGGTACTGACGTTACAGGCCTCCATAGGCTACGGTAACCGCTTACCATCAGACGGGCGGTGTGCTTGTTTGCCACCAACATGTTAATAAAATAAAAACTCCATTATATCGCCAAATACTAAGTACTTATTTTGCGAAGCTAATGACAATTGTCACAAGAAACATGACAGACTTGTATAGGGTCGAGTGATAATTACTTAAAACCAGCGCGTCGTATAGTACGGCGTTTCTATGCAGCTGACTACGACATTGTAAACGCAGAATTGGATAAAGTGGACTGGGAACGTTGTCTTCCAGAAGACAGCATAGAAATAGCTGTGGATACTTTCTATGATATTCTAAACCGAATTATAGATGATCTGATCCCTACTAAAATAATAAATTCTAGCCAAGATAAATTTCCCGTATGGTACTCCCGACCATTAATAAAATTGATTAAGAATAAAATAAAGACCCATAAAAAATGGAAAATTTATGGACGACTCGCGGATTACATAGCATTTTCAAAATTAAGGGCAAAGATTAAATCCATGGAAAATTCATGCTACAAATTATTCATCTCACGATCTGAAAACAACATTCGTTATAACTCAAAATCTTTTTGGTCATTTTTAAAGTCTAAGATGAGCGTTAACGGGATACCCAACACACTTTTCTTGGACAATAGTGTTGGTAATAGCGGCAAAGAAGTCGCTGATTTATTTAATACCTATTTTCAGTCAGTTTTCGTCAATAATGTTAACTCTCAAGCACCTTGCCAATCTACTTCAATTGCATTAAATAACACTGTGTTTCCTAATTGCCTAATAAATAATGTTAATATCACTACCTCTCTAGTTGAAAGCTACCTTAAGGGATTGGTGACTTCTAAAGGCTGTGGACCAGATGGAATACATCCAATATTTTTAAAGAACTGTCGGGCAAGGTTAGCTTTTCCCATATGCCTACTATTCAATCTTTCTTTAAGGACCGGGACATTGCCATGTTGTTGGAAGAGATCCATCGTAGTTCCAATCCATAAAAGTGGCAATAAACATGACATAAAAAACTATCGGGGTATCTCTAAGTTGTCGGTTATCCCTAAACTGTTCGAAAAAATTATCTACGATTCACTTTTTTACGCAGTTCGACCGAAATTGGTAAATCAGCAACATGGGTTTATCAATAGACGTTCCACTGAGTCCAATTTATGTCAGTTGATTGATTTTGCGACGAATGCAATGGATAAGGGCTATCAGGTAGATGTTATTTATACCGACTACTCCAAAGCATTCGATAAAATTTCTCATTCTTTGCTTATTCAAAAATTACAAACTTTTGGAATTCACGGTAATCTTTTGAGATGGCTTACCTCCTACCTGCGTGACAGAACGCAAGCAGTTGCTATAAAGGGGTACACTTCTAGCTTTGTTCCCGTATCTTCAGGCGTACCTCAGGGATCCCATTTGGGTCCATTATTATTCAATATTTACATTAATGACGTTGTTGATTGTTTCAAATTTTCTGATTTATTATTATATGCCGACGATACTAAAATTTATAGTATTATAAAAAATTGCGATGATTGCATGAAACTTCAAGCTGATCTTGATAGACTGACGTTATATTGTTCTATGAATGAGCTGTACCTGAATGTAGAAAAGTGCTGTGCTATATCATTTACAAGAAAACGCAATAAAATACAGTATAATTATTCTTTAAATAACAAAACGTTAAGAGTTGTATCTGAAGTGAAGGATCTGGGTTTAAATTTCGATAGTGAACTACAATTTATTTCACATATTGACAAAATTTCAGCGAAAGCATACAGAATGATGGGATTCATTTTCCGCCAAAGCAAGGATTTTACAAACCCTAAGACTCTGCAACTTCTATTTAACGCATTTGTTAGGTCAAACTTAGAATACGCGACTACAGTCTGGAATCCTCATTTCAATGTTCACATCCACACAATTGAAAAAATTCAGAACAAATTTATTAGAACAATGAAATATAAATTTAAATCTTTTAGCACTGACAATTTAGAGTCTCTTCAAACACGTAGAGAAATTAGAGATCAAATTATTTTGTTCAAAATCTTACATGGCCTTATTGATTCACCTAATCTTTTATCTAAAATTTCAATTCGCTGTCCTAATCGGCGAACTCGCTCCACAAACCTTTTTGCAATTGACTTTGGGCGCACTACATATGCAAGAAATAGCTTTTTAGCTAGAGCGTGTAGAACTTATAATGAAAAATTTTCTGATATTGATATATTTCATTTATCATTACAACAGTTTGTTTCTGCAATAAAAAGTACAGTTAATGGTAAAAATAATATCCATTAGTAATTATGTTACATCATACTTTCCAATGTTCGCATGTTAGGTATTCGAGTTATGCATGTTGTAAATAAATTCTATTAATGTTAAAGTAGGTTTAAGTTTGAATTGTTTTAATGTTAGATTCTGAGCAACATAACTGTTATTATTCATTAGTGGAAACTGTGTGGCTTGTGAATGTGTTATCTGATTTACTATATGTGTTGTTTTTGCCTGTTTGTTTCCCAAAGGTTTAAATAAATAAATAAATAAATAAACATGACAATTGTCGGTAATTCTTGACAGCAAATGAGTTCTGTGTAACACTATATGAGTAAAATGAATATAGGCGTGGAATCGAATGTATTTGCAGCCAACAAAATGCCAATGTTTGTTCAGCTACCTGTTCACCTGTTTAAATTGCTTATTATCAATTTAGATCCGGATTTTAAACCTGGCTGACATCGGATAGCCATTTATATTGATGTCAATGGTGTTGGTGAATATTTTAATTCATTCGGGCGAAAACCGGAAGGTTGGTTGGGTATCATAAAATGTTCATGGAGAGAAATTGTAAAGGCCCCAGTACACAATGGGCCATTGCCGGCCACTCCAAGGGACGCAGCCATGCGGTAGAATGAGATAGCAATATCATTTGCTCCCTCTAACGCATAAATGCGTCCCTTGGAATGGCCGGCGATGGCCCATTGTGTACTGGGGCCTTAAGATATGGTATTGTAATCAACAACTGCAAAGTTTTTTTTACATCAGTTTGTGGCAAATACTGTTTAGTTTATCTTTATTTTAAAACGAAAAATGTCAACTTGCATGTTTTTTCCACTGTACACAGAATAAGTAATGATGTTACTATATCATATATGTTCAGAATATTACTTGAATAAACTTATTATCCTATATAAAATGTGTGTTTTTATATTTCTAAACCCAGTTTCTAAGTAGATTGCACATACATTATAGTCACATTAAAATTCCATTTTGCGAAATAAAGAATTCAACATTTAACTTTGCGAAAGTAGATAATTGTTATTAGAATATTTTCTAAAAGCAATAAAAACAGATTAGGTTAGAATCGAGCTACAAATGACATTAGGTTGGGTTCAAGGTAAGGTTGCAGGGCCTCAACAAGGGAAAAAAGGGGGAGGGACTGTTGGCCTGGCTAAGTGAGCCAGAACTCACCCACTACTCCCTACTACTGCCGTATGCAGGTAATGAATTCCCAATGTATTAGGTATAGGTTTAATAAATTATAAATATATTTCATTAATAACATAATAATATACAAATATGTAAAAGCAAGTAATAAATAAGCCTACAGTAATCACGTATACCGGTCCCACGGATGCGGATGTTGCTTACATAATCTCGTCTGTCAAGGAGTTTCGGCAGGAAAGGCCTTGGCAGACTTAAAAATTTCCGAAATGAGGGTTCATACCTACCGACTGGAATTGGTTTCATGGAGGTATCAGATGGGTTAATGTAGGGTAACTGATGTACACCTTGCTAACATAATCTAGTCTGCCAAGGTGTTTCGGCAGGAAAAGCCTTGGCAGACTTATATATTCATGAAATGAGGGTTCATACCTACCGACTGGAATTGGTTTCATGGCGGTATCATATGGGTTAGTGTACGGTAACCGATGGTCATCTTGCTTATAATCTCGTCTGCCAAGGTGTTTCGGCAGGAAAAACCTTGGCAGACTTATATATTCCTAAAATGGGGGTTCATACCTACCGAATGGAATTGGTTTCATGGTGGTATCAGATGGGTTAGTGTAGGGTAACCGATGGCGACCTTGCTTACATAATCTCGTCTGCCATGGTGTTTCGGCAGGAAAAGCCTTGGCAGACTTATATATTCCTGACATGAGAGTTCATACCTACCGACTGGCATTGGTTTCATGGTGGTATCAGATGGGTTAATTTAGGGGTCCCGATGGTCACCTTTGAGAGCGTCTGCCAAGCACTTCCGGCAAAAAAAATAGTGGCAGACTTCGCTTTTCTGTGTCTACATGTAAATTTCTAACTGCTGCCATAACTACTATCTCGGTATCAGATGGGTTAAATCAGCCCCTTTTTTCGCACCGGAAGTGGCCTTCTTTTTCGTACTTTCGGCAAGTTCCGCCGTGGCAGACTATCGAATTCGGACTTAGCATAACTTTTCTGGGAAACCATTGTGCATTTCATCGTGGTATCAAGTCGGTTAGAAATTTTGCGGCCGGCTCTTCTACCACAGAGTACAGACACTTTCATTAATTAAAATAGAAAATATTAATGTAAGCCCAAATGGTGTTAAGATTATGATTCGTGATATAATAAAAACATCGGCCGTGGGTCGTGATCAACCAATTTTGTTTCTACCATATTTTCAAGATAACAGAAACATATGCCCCGCGACTGTTATAGAAGATTATCTTTATGTAACATCAGAATTCAGAAATGAAAGTGTCCAAAATCTTTTATTAACATTTAAAAGACCTTACAAAAACGCATCTGCTCAATCCATTAGCAGGTGGATTAAGCAAGTGCTTGGCGAGAGCGGCATTGACGTCGCAACATTTAGCGCACATAGCACGCGTCATGCTGCGACGTCTGCCGCACACCGCGCGGGCATTTCGCTCGATGCTATCCGGAAAGCTGCAGGCTGGTCGAAAACATCAGAAACATTCGCTAGATTTTACCATCGCCAATTGATTGATGAAGGCAATTTTGCCAGAGCCATTTGCCTTCCGGATGACGATTAACTGTTATTATAGTTGAATAATTGTACCTATAACTATTTTTTCAAAATATATGATGATAATTGGATAAAAATTTAGTTTTTTATTGCATGCGAAATGCAGCAAAACTTTCAACTCTTAACATCTACCTGGTTTTTATATCTGAAGAATGAAGCTTAAGAAATATAATACATGATCAAACGAACTTCAAAGTGAAGTTCGATCAGTATTATATGAGTAAGCTTCATTCGAAGATATAATTTCCCTCCCTCCCATAGACCCAGAAAGAAAGTTTTGCTTTAGAAAGTACTTATAGTCTCTAAAAATAATGAGCAATGGCGGCAAGCTTTACTACCCACCAAGGCTAGGTGGAAAAGTGGGGATAGACCTGTTCGAGTTAAAGTTTTTTCTACCCACTTTAAACATGCGATGAGTTGCCTAGTAGGTTAAAGGACTACCTGGTTTTTATATCTTCGAATGAAGCTTACTCATATAATACTGATCGAACTTCACTTTGAAGTTCGTTTGATCATGTATTCCTAATGCTTCCGCGTTAATGAGTCCCTTTAGGCCAAGAAAGGTACGCTCGGCTAGTATGGCGGAATGGAAATAATTAGTAATAGCTGAAATTTTCGGTGTATGGGACAGATAATAAATCTAGTGATTACGTCGACACATAATCCAAATAAATATATTACATTTAGGTATTTAAAAAAAAATGTAAAAATATAAAAAATCACAGAAAGTTTGTAAAAAATATTAATAACATTTTTTAAATTTATACTCATAGAGAAATATTTGCTTTATGACATTAAGCATGAATCACACAAAAAATAATTCTGTATCCTACATTTAAAGTAAGTAACCTACGGTTATTATTAAATTCAGTATATTTCCGTCCTCAAAAATGGTAATAGGCTATTTTTCTCTCATTATTTCCAAATTACAATAAGTACAAGCGTTGCAATTTAATCGTACACTAAATAATACCGTATGCTAGGTTTTATGGGGTTGTGCATTAATTGCCTGGTTAAAAATGGTAATAGATCAATATCATATGGGATTTTTATTATGAGTTCTCTTTCGTCGAATACTGTAAAAATCGGCTTGAAATATGATTCGTAACACAAAAAACCATCAAAAACGTTATCGTTGCTTTAAAGTTGCCGCGCACGAGCCAGCGAGCTAACGCGATTGGTCGTTGCATGGAGCGGGGCGACGGAACGATGAAACTTCCATCGCCCCGAGCGCGAATATTTAAAAAAGTATTTAGTATATTTACTATTTACTCGGTCAAAACATATGTACCAGTGAACGTAAAAAATATGGGAGACTAGATTCGAACTAATTATCAGCTTTAATCTGGGCAAGAGTGCTGTAAATAAGAAAGTAAATTTTACGTAATTGCAGGCTTTCCGTCTAAACCATTCCGTCTAAGTTTAAACCATTTAAGGTTTCAATAGCAGTCATTTAAGTACCACCCCTCACCACTAAAATTTAATTATCAAAAACGACAGTTGCTAATATTCCCCAAAGTAAGCATTTCTAGTTATTGCTGCAATACAGTGGTACCGGGCACCTTGCGACGCAAGGCCGAGCAGGAATCGCAAACCTTAAAATATTTGTACTAATTAATTGAGTTAGGATTTTGTTAGTACTCTTTAATTGAATAGCAAAAAATATAAGTTATGTATAAGAAATACCGTTTTTATTCGATTTTTAATTAAGTAAGTATTGTTAAACTTATTTTTACCATGTGGTGTCGGTTAAAATTTCACTAGTAACATCATTTGGCGACTAGGGCAATAAAAGTCGACACCATAACCAACAAATTAAGAAACAACAATAACCAACAAATTAATAAACAACAAAAATTTGCAGTAATATTCAAAAACTCGACTGAACGCAAGCGCACCGAACCGTGTCGCTCCCCTGACGCGACTCAGTGTCATAAAACGTAAGGCCGTGGTATTAACGACAGCGGATAGCTGAGCGGCGAGCGGTGATTGCAGGCGGCAATAAGGTGTTCAGTTAATGTTTTTATAATTTGAAATGACTTCGTTTCCATGTAGAAATAACCAAACAGACTCTAGAAGCATTTCATATTTTATTTGTGGCCGTATAAATTATGTTTTATTGGTAAATTAACTACAATTATTCATATTTGTGGATAAAACAATATACATACTATAATGAATACTAAATTAACATTAAATAAATACATTATTTATGACATAAAAATACATTGCGCGTATTTAACTACTTAGCACTGTTTAATTACGATACTTGCAAGCAAGTAGTAAAGTATATGGCTCCATCCTATCCTGTACCACGATATAGAAGCGATAACATTTTTGCGACAGTTTTGTATAGATAATGGATTTGTCGCTAGAAAATTACGATATCGAGATAAAAGTCAGGTCTCTGAGCGCTATTGAAACCTTAAATGCTTTTTACTTATACATGTTTTAAATTTGCCGCGCTTTTTATAGTCAAGCTGAATGTGTTTCACTATAGAATAGTAATCGAATTGGTTCAGATTTAACGTTTAATGCATATAAATAACCATTCTTCCTTCTTCCTTCTTCCTCGCGGTATCCCGGCATTTTGCCACGGCTCATGGGAGCCTGGGGTCCGCTTGACAACTAATCCCATGATTTGACGTAGGCACTAGTTTTTACGAAAGCGACTGCCATCTGACCTTCCAACCCAGAGGGTTAACTAGGCCTTATTGGGATTAGCCCGGTTTCCTCACGATGTTTTCCTTCACCGAAAAGCGACTGATAAATATCAAATGAATTTACTACAAATGATATTTCGTACATAAGTTCCGAAAAACTCATTAGTACGCGCCAGGGTTTGAACCCGCGACCTCCAGATTGCAAGTCGCACGCTCTTACCGCTAGGCCACCAGCGCTTCCGCGCTTCAGCGCATATAAATAACATAATTAGTAAATAACATAATTTTGGACTAAGTACATTATACATACCTACATGACATCAGGCTATGGTTTGGCGCACAGTGACCCTGAACGGCGCGGTAATGTGTTACGGCTGTTAAGTGAAGTCCAGACGGGATGATCAAATCGACCGATTTGATCAGAAATGAAATTGGGGTCAATCTCCAAATTAAGCAACAATTAAACAACTGTACCCATATTTGGAACCTCAGAATAATATACCCGGCCGGATACCGGATAGTAACTTTGCTTGATTTCAGAGTAAACAAATTGGATTTAAGAAACAGTCACGGTCCTATTGTACATTACTCGTTTATTATTTCAAAACAATTTAAACATCCACTCACTTGCACGCGTAGGTACCTACTCATTTCGAACATAGAAATGAGTCCGCGCCAACGTTCACCACGAAACAGGTTAAAACCTGCACAATGCGCACCTAAAAACCGAAATGTAGGTATTGTTAAATTTAGTTTGTAGTTAATTAGTTTTTTGGTGTAAGTGTATGAACCAAGGTCTGAAATAAATGATTTTTTATTTTTTTTATTGTTCCGCCGGCCGAAGATTCGGCGGTCGGATACCGAATATTTGGCCGACGGTCAGGCCGAATATCCGGTATCCGACCAAACATCTATCCATTGCATTTCTAATTGAGAGTGGCAACACTATCGTAGGTCGTATTGCCCTTTTCTAGCATATACGTCCCTCGCTCCTACACTCCCACCACACAGGCAGGTTGCTTTGTCAGTTATACAAGGCAAATTTTCAAGTCATTGGCTTGCTGTTTTTCCATCTGGAAGGTCGTGAAGCTAAACTGCTGGTGAGTTTTTGAATTTGTACCTCAGTTTAGCTGACTATATTGAAATAGTTATTTATTTTACAAGGGGGCAAAGTTGTTGTTTAACCGCTCGTGCTAATATTGATACTTGAGCAAGTAAAACATTCGAAACATGGAATCTTGAGCGTTGCGAGGGTTTCAAAGCACGAGGGTTAAACAAAATTTGCCCCAAGTGAAACACAAAATGTTTCACCACACCAACCCAAAGCAAATATTAAATGTAAAAATATCATACAAAATCAAATACAAATGAATTTTATTAAATATTTATGATTTAAAAGTCAATTCTACCAGCAAACATAAGAAAACAACTCAAAATTTGCATTTGATTCCTTTGCCTCACTTGTGAATAAAATGAAACTTTGCTCTCAGTTTTTGAAGTGCAAAGTAAGCCTTTCCGAGCTGGTGTGAAATAAATAATTAAATTTTTCACGCCACTGTTCGGAAATGTGGCAATAGATGGTCTAAAACCAAGCTGGAAAGTACGCAATAGCTGTAGCACCTGAACCACCACTACTACAATGTTTCATTATTATCATCATCTGTCATTGGTGACAGTTCGCTACAGCAATGAGTATAATTTAAAACATAAAAATCAATAAAAGGTCTTTTTTGGCGCAACTTTTTCCTTCAAAAATAAATTTAGGTTATTTATAGGACCAATTTCTTGTTTAAAAAAAAACGAAATGTCAAACTATTCATTCATTCAGTCAGTTCATTCGATTCACGCTTAAGGCGTTTTTTACTTTTGTAGCTGTTTGTGGTTTTTTAGCAAAAACGCTTCTAAGTTTAGAGTCGGTTTGAAGCAAACAACATAAAAACGCCTCTTAAATGTAATAAAAAAGAAAAAAGGCGGGATCGGAAAATTCTCACTGAATTGGATAGTACTATAAAATATAAGAAACACGTATCTACGCTCGCTATAAAAATGAGTTCTTCTAGTGAAGAAAATGATATTCTTACGCTGACGCCTACCGAAATTCAAGAGACAGCACAGGCAGTGGCTAGTAATTTGCTACCAGAGAAATCGCGGGCTAGTACTTATAGTTATCCAAATGTTTCCTTATTTCCTTGCAGTAGTCGTGAAAACCACTATGTAATGCCTCGGCCGGAAACGCTAAAGATGGAGTCGTATTATTCGAGGACCTCCACCAACGTGTCGGCCCTCAAACTCACTCGTCCATCTTTTAGCGGTTTTCCGTCCTCTCCTATAATGTACTATAGTTGTCCGTGAAATTATCTAGCAAATAAAAACGATCCGGAATAGTGATGTGAAAGTGCAAGAGGATATTAGAAAGAGAGATGCCTAAGAGTAGCATACCATAATGAATACATGTGTCTTAGCTGTATATTGTATTGTTATAAATAATGTTAAAAATGCTTTATGTTGTTAATGTGTTCCAAATTGTGCCGCTTTGGCATTAGCTGTAAGGTGCAATTTGTTATTTGAAATAAATAAATAAATACAATAAATGTTAATTTTACAAAATGTACCTATCAAATTGTATACTTTACTAAATATCTCTCTCCTCACAGGTGTTACAATAAAGGGTGTACGTACTACATAATTAATTAAACACTCATAATATAATTATATTACATACACATAATAAGTATATCATAGGATATGTATAATCACATTGGTTTGGCGTCTTCCCACCACCAGGCGATAACAAACATGTTTCAATATTATTCTTAGGTTCCGAATATCGGTACAGCTGTTTAATGACAGCATTTACACAAAAATAAAACGCTAATTAAATAACTACAGATGCAACGGATAGTTGTTTGGCCGCATACAGGATACCGGATGTACGGCCTGACCATAGGCCGAATATTCGGTATTCAGCCGCCGAATATTCGGCCGGCGGAAATATTCAGGTTTTTCAGGTGCGCATTGTGGAAGTTTTGGCCTGTTTCGTAATGAACTTTCGCGCGGTATATAGGTCTATCACTAGGTACGAAATTAGTGCGCGAGCTAGTGAATGGAACGTTTAAATTATTTTAAAATAATAATCGAGTACGATTATATTCCGATATCAAGCATAGTTATTTAGTACCCTTATTTTAGTATCCGGTATCCGTCCGGATATTAAAATAAGGGCGAGATAGGATACCGGATAGTAACCGAATATCCGGTGCATCTCTATTCGGAACCTAAAGTTTTAATCCTGCATTGTGCAAATATGTATAATTTTGAGACAATGACTTGAAAATTTGTCTTGTATGACTGACAAAGCAACCTGCCTGTGTGGTAGGAGTGTGGGGGAGAGAGGGAGGTATATGCTAGCAAAAGACAATACGACCTAGGGGCTGTCCATACATGACGTCATCTATTTTTGACGATTTTTGTCGCCCCCCCCCCTAAAATCATCAAAAAATCATGCTTCGAATGACACCGCTTCCTCCTGCGTCATGCTACCATCATCCGATGTCCAGACCCCCCCCCCCCCCAAATTTGAAATGACTTAAATTTATGAATAGCCCCCTACGACAGTGTTGCCACTCGCACTATTATTTATTCTTAGGTTCCGAATATGGTAAGTTATTTAATTAGCGTTTTATTAAAGCCGTACTTTTCGCCTTATTGCAAAGGAGTAAGGTGCAAAAGTGTAAACATATATTTCACGTCGACTCTTATTATACTATGTTATACTTATTATGGAACTTACTATGTTATACTTATTATGGAACGTAAACTATGAATTGAAAGAGCACGAAATAGTCAATATAATACGTTTGTTGAAAAAAAAAGTCTACAGACGCTTAGGCGCGAAGGGTTATTGTCTCATAGAAAATTTGAATTTCGCGCCTTTTTCTACTCACAAAGTTGTTGGATAGACGTTAATATCAAATTAAAGAGTGGGCCTACACACTTCGCTGTGACAGAATGCGAAAGTGTCACCAAAACTGTCAAATGACTACGATAATAAGTATTCCTTTTATAATGCCACTCCACACTATGCCATTCTGAAATTAAATAAGAACGATAGATAGTCATGCGCAATTTTTATTTTTGTAGTGGGTCATAATTGACGTATATAATTACGAATATAATTTGAAAATCAACCAATAATATTGATTTAATTGAATTAGAATGGCAACCCCGGCCGTCAAACAATAAGCAGCTGATTTTGCTAGGTCCCTTGTAATTATTTTAATTTTAATGATATTTCATGTAATATTAAGCATTAAAAGTGTGAATCAAATAGTTTTAACATTAAGTTTTATGTATACATAATAAGTGAAGTGCTTTAGTGACGTTTACTAGTGTCTTGTAATATCTCAGATTTGTAGCCGTTACAGGTTATAAATTTGAAACCTGCTTTCGCCTTGGATTCCTTTCTGGGTTTTTTTTTATCACAAATATTTACTAAGTGTGTTTATAATAAAGCGTTGATCATTGTACAGGGTTAGAACGCAGTGTAGATACAGTCAATCGTCACTATTTCACGTAAGTACGTACCTAAATATCACTTAGCTTGAGTGAGTGATTCCTTGTTTATTTTTGGGTTTAATTTCAATTGCAAAACTGTCTACAATGCTTACCCGCAGAGCAGCCGCAGCGGCTCGCCAGCAGGAGACTGATAAACTCCAACTTACCTTGCTGGAGTTGAAAATATCCAAGGAATCTTGTGCTCAATTGCTCAGTGAAAGGGAAGACAGTGAGAAGGAACTATTATTAGTACTTAATAGCAATGATAAGCTTAAAAAGGAACTTTGCTCATTAGAAACTGACTACAATAATGTAAATTCAGAGCGGGCCCGGCTTCAGGAGACGGTTGACAGGTTCACTGAGTGTAGTGCTGCGTATGAGCAGGCCCTGAAGGACATCAACTCATTGGAGAGAGCACTGCACGACGCCCACGAACAAATCTATGAGCTACAGGAGGCCCAACACAATGCAGCAGTGGCACACTCTCAGAGCTTGTTCGAAGAACTGGTCCGGCCCGACTCTCAGTTGGTTGCCGCACCAATTGAAAACCTTGTGGCCCCTACAGATTTAGCCTATGATACTACCACACCAAGGTTAGTAAATTGCAGCGGGAACAAACTAAAGAAATATATTAAATTAAATAGACTAATAAAAAAAAACCGAAACTTGTCAAAAATAAATAAATTGTTTTTTAAAAAATTGAGATTTTGTAAAATTAATGTTAATTTAGTGGATAAGTTAGATTTATATTCTGCCCAGTTAGAAAATAGTCAATTGCAATATGAAACCGACACACAGACTTTAAAATTAAAAATTCAGAGTTTGGAGGATTCCATAGAATCCTTAGAAAAAATAAATGAGAGTTCTAAAAAGGTGATTAATGAATATTCTTTGGCCATGGATGATTTAATATCCCAGATTAAGCTTAATTCAGAACGGTTTGAGTCACTGACCAATGCCCAGTCATGTGCAGTGACTGAACATTCGTCGACCAGTTTACTCGACCTAAGCCTGTGTGACGGTTTACCACAACAGCATGTAAATGATAATAGCTCCTTCCACACTACACAACAAAGCACACCTAAACCTAATGTTATTATGTATTCTGATGAAATTGGAAGCAATATGAGCTCATTTTTAAGCTTTTACCTAAAGGGACTTAGTACAATCAGCAATTGTCTGCCTCACAGTAGCTTTGAAAATATCTTAAAACAAATTTTAAATGACAGTAATATTAATTCTAAGACAACACTGCTTATTCTTATGGGGAATAGGGGTAATGTGAACAAAAATAATTTAATTAAATACTTTGAACAGTTAAACTCGCTTGCAGTGCATGAAATTATTTTTTTCACATTCCCCTATTGTGAGCAAATGTCAGAGGCAGAAAATACCACTAGACATAAGTTAAATATATCTCTATATAATCTTTGTACATATAGTAGTAAGTTTAGCATAATTGACACTAACAATTTTGTTAGTAAATACCATATGCCTATGGTGTTTTTGACTAAAGGCAAGTGTTGCCTTTCAAATTATTACAAAAGACAAATAGCTTTATCGCTATCATATTTACTTGACATTTCTGCCAAGAATTTGGCAGACAATTCTGCTCCTATTGAGCAGCCCAGTATGAACATGGAATTGGTTCCAGTCATAACCAATGATTTAATAGATTTAAACTAGGTGTTAAGACAAAAGATTCTGTCTCTGGCAATTTAGTTTTAAATAAATATAATGAAAAATACTGCAAACATGGAAAGTATATCCACCTGGTGCATCAAAATATTCAATGTATTAGAGGAAAAAATTTACAGATAGAACTTTTTTTGAATGATTTTAATATTGATATTTTATGTCTTACTGAACATTGGTTAAATAATAATGAATTAATGCCCCAATTTAATAATCACCAGGCGGGAAGTTCGTTCACCAGACTTAGTTCCATACATGGTGGGTCATTAATTATATTAAATAGTCAGTTAAAATTTAAGGAACGTAAGGACATTGTATCCATGTCTGTTGAACGGACTATAGAACTAAGTGCAGTAGAATTAGAGCAATTTATTGTTGTCTGTGTGTATAGGCCGCCATTAAGTAATTTTGAATTATTTGAAAACATAATGGAATCTGCCCTACTTAAAATATCATCTTCTAGTAAGAAATTGCTTATATGCGGCGACTTTAATGTAAATATTATGGAAAATTCAACAATGTCTTGTAGATTATTGAATCTTTTTAAATCTTGTAATCTCAAGACGTCAAAGAAGACGTGAACTGTATGCCTTATATGAGGAACGGCGGTTTAATCAGAGTGATGAATTTAAAGAACATGTGAAGGAGTATTCGAAGAAGTTTAAAGTAGATTGTCATATAGCTAAGCGAAATTATCTAAGTCAGAAAATAAAAAGTAGTTCCGACATTGTTAAAGCAACCTGGAAAGTTATAAATGTGGAGACTGGTCGCTCTAAACACACAATTAAAGAGCTTAAACTAAACATTGATAACAAAATTATAGATTCCAATTTAGAAGTAGCTACAGAATTTGAAAAATTTTTCACCGAGGTACCAGTATCCACAACTAAGGATTTAAATTCATCACCCTCATCTGCTGTTACATTATTAAAACATAACGCTCCAGAGTGTTGTGGAGATCTTCATTTTGAACATGTTTGTACCTCAGATGTAATAAAGGCGTTTAAATCAATTAATGTCAAAAAAACTAATGACCTCTGGGGAGTCTCTGTCCATGCTGTCAAATCCTTAGTTGAAATTGTAGCGCCTGACTTGGTAGTTATATTTAACAACAGTGTTGATTGCGGCGAGTTTCCTGATCTAATGAAACATAGTAAAGTAATTCCTTTATTTAAATCTGGTAGCAGCTCTGACCCCACTAACTTTAGACCGATATCTGTGCTACCAACATTTAGCAAGATTTTTGAAAAATTAGTTCTTTCTCAATTAGTACGACATTTTAACGTTAATAATTTGATGCATAATAAGCAGTTTGGTTTTACACGGGGTCGCTCAACAACCGATGCCGGTGTTGAGCTAATTAAGCATATTTTCGATGCCTGGGAGGAGTCACGAGATGCTTTAGGTGTCTTCTGTGATTTATCTAAGGCCTTCGACTGTGTTTGTCATGAAACATTAATCAGGAAACTTCATTATTACGGAGTTAGAGGATCGGCACTGAATTTACTTAAGTCCTACTTAAATGGTAGAATACAAAGGGTCGATGTGAATGGACAGCGATCACCTGGGTCATTGGTCTCTATGGGTGTACCACAGGGGTCAATATTGGGGCCTTTCCTG
The DNA here is from genome assembly GCF_910591565.1 of Cydia splendana. Taxonomy (NCBI): domain Eukaryota; kingdom Metazoa; phylum Arthropoda; class Insecta; order Lepidoptera; family Tortricidae; genus Cydia; species Cydia splendana. The sequence continues at coordinate 386,015 of NW_026946906.1, forward strand.
TTCCTTATCTACATAAATGACTTGCCATTCCTTGTTAAGACCCACCATGATATAGTATTGTTTGCAGACGACACCTCACTTATTTTCAAAGTCAAACGACAGCAACAAGCTTACAATGATGTAAACAATGCCATTTCAAAAGTAGTAAATTGGTTCAATGTTAATAATTTATTGTTAAATGAGAAAAAGACTAAATGTATTAAGTTTGTCACTAGTAGTAACGTAAGGCATGTGCAAACAAGTGTCATTGTGAAGGATGAGGAATTGGAATTAGTTGATAGTACAGTTTTTCTTGGTATAACTTTAGATTCTAAACTCCAGTGGGGTCCCCATATTGCTACTCTTTCGAATAGACTGAGCTCTGCAGCTTTTGCAGTGAGCAAAATCCGTCAGTTAACTGACGTGAAAACAGCTCGATTAGTATATTTTAGTTACTTCCATAGCATTATGGCATATGGTATTTTACTGTGGGGCGGTGCTTCAGAGATAAATACCATTTTTGTGCTGCAGAAGAGGGCTATTCGAGCAATATACAAAATGAACCATAGAGACTCACTTAGAGATAAATTTAAGGAAATTGACATAATGACAGTGCACTGTCAATACATTTATGAGAATATTCTGTATGTACATAAAAATATTGTAAATTTTAGGAAAAATTGTGAAATTCATAATATTAATACTAGAAATAAACATAAGCTCGCAGTGCCCTTCACTCGGCTCCATAAAATTAAAAAATCATTCATGGGTAATTGTGTAAGATTTTATAATAAACTTCCAAACCATATTACTGAATTATCTATTAATAAATTTAAGAATTATGTAAAGCGTAAACTTATTTCTAAAGCTTATTATACCACACAAGACTACATGAATGATATTACAACGTGGGATTAATTGTTATTCGAAATGATTATTTATTTATTAGGTACATTTGATTATTGATGAGGAAATGGATATTCCGATGTAATACTATCTACTTCTTTTGTTACTTATGCTTTTTTTTTTTTTGACATTTAGATTTTATTCTAGAAATTCTAGACTAGTATTTTTTTATACAATCTTTTTAATGTTTGACGATCCTTTTGTGAAATTCTTAGTGTTAAATTTGATATGTATAATAATCCAATTTTATTATGGAATAATATTAACATCAATAAATTGCTCTGATAATTAGATTAAGATTAATTACGATTCATAAGAGCTTGTTGCTAGGCCTACATGAATAAAGTATATTTTTGATTGATTGATTGGAAATGATATCAGTTATTTTTAATCAGCTATCATTCACGCGCGCGTTCATTTTGCTCAGACTTGGCCGCACAAATATTTGGTGCGAGCGAGACGCCCGCGCACGTTCGAATTGGCCTGTCACTTGTAGCAACTTGTAGGTAAGTACATACTTACCTACATACTATCCACGCGTCCTTGGCACGAACTCCCGCCACCGCCCGCATTGAAACTGTCCCCGCGCGCCGCAAGGAAATGTAATCCTTAGCATTAGCGCAAAGAGTTCAAATTTGGTAGTTTCATTTAGCGCATTTGTTAAAATGCACATATTTATTACATTGACCATATTTTTGTGTGATTATGTATTGAATATCACTTTGAACGTTATCAGAACAAAGTCTGCAAGAAATTATATCTATAACCATTTTTTCTAGCATGTTTAAGGCGTAAATATATATACAAGTGATACAAATAATATTGATGTCGGATTCTCGGATAAATAGCTTAATGAGGTAGTTTTATGGTAATTCAATCAAAGACCTAATTATTACTTTTATATCAAGTTACGACGTATATCCGTGAGGCCCCGCCATTTATTGAATTAGTTATTTTCCGTGTTAATATTTTGACTGATTCCATTGTCGACTCATTATAAATATTATTTTCGTCACGTTTACGAACTAAAAATACTATTACTATTTTTAACAAACAAGAACGGCTCTTTTTTTAGGGTTCCGTACCCAAAGGGTAAAACGGGACCCTATTACTAAGACTTCGCTGTCCGTCCGTCCGTCCGTCCGTCCGTCCGTCTGTCACCAGGCTGTATCTCACGAACCGTGATAGCTAGACAGTTGAAATTTTCACAGATGATGTATTTCTGTTGCCGCTATAACAACAAATACTAAAAACAGAATAAAATAAAGATTTACATGGGGCTCCCATACAACAAACGTGATTTTTAACCAAAGTTAAGCAACGTCGGGAGTGGTCAGTATTTGGATGGGTGACCGTTTTTTTTTTTGCTTTTTTTTTGTTTTTTTTTTGCATTATGGTACGGAACCCTTCATGCGCGAGTCCGACTCGCACTTGCCCGGTTTTATTTTACTATTTTTTTTTACCTACTTCCGGACAGAAAGTTTGTTGGATTCGAAAATAAAGTTTCTTAAAATGATCTAAAGAACAGGAATAAAAAAAAAATTGCCTATTACTAATTAATGTTTAACGTAACCGTATCTTTACTGGTACTTACACGAGCTGTTACGTGCAGGAGCTGAATGGAAGTGCGCGCGATGCGGCGTGAGCTGGCCTCGGAACGCGTGCTGGCACACTTGGAGCCCAGCGCGCAGCTGGTTCTCAGCGCTGACGCTGGACCCGGGGGCTTGGGCGCTCTTTTGGCACAACGAGCCGCCGACGGACAGGAGAGATCGCTGGCGTTTGTACTGTATCCCGCTCCTTCACCTCCAGCGAACGTAACTATAGTCAGATCCAGAAAGAGGCGGCAGCCTTGATTTTCGCTGTAAAGCGTTTTCATCAATATCTATACGGCTGTAGCGAACCATTTAGGGCCAGTTGCACCAACCACATATGACAGACAGATCAACGGCAGCCGGCGCGCCCCGGCGCTTTACTATGAAACTTTCCATACATAAAAATTTAGCGAACTCTTTAACGATACGAACAGTTTGGTGCAACCGACCCTTATTCTAAAAACCGACCACAAACCGTTAGTTTCGATCTTCAATCCCCAAACCGGAATATCAGCCACGACAGCCTTACGTCTTCAGAGGTAGGTACGCTATTATATTGTCGGCATATAACTATACCTACTCTGAAATATGTTTCTAGCAGTAATAACTTAGTAGCAGACTATTTTTCCCGCGCGCCCGTGGCGGATACGTACAGCGATAGTGATAAAATTCGATTCGTTATGTGCACTAAATTTTTTAGATTCGGTTTCATCGGCGGTAACCGCGCATGATATTAAAAGGGCTACCGAGGTCGATTCGACTCTTCAAACGGTAATTAAATATTTGAACAAGGGTTGGTCGCGTAAAATCAATTGTAAATCGGTCCAGCCTTATTATAATTGCAGAACCGATTTACAATTTGAAAATGGATCCTTATTGCGAGGGCATAAAGTCGTAATTCCAGTATCACTGAGGGAACGCATGCTAAGCGAACTGCATAGCACGCACTTAGGTATTGTGAAAATGAAATGCGCAGCGCGCAGTAGGATGTGGTGGCCAGGTATCGACCAGGACATTGAGCGCTGCGCGGGCGCACGGCTCCCGACTGAGCGCGCTGGTGTGAATAAATGCGATTTTCACACCAATAAACTGGCCCCTCTCGTAGTGCCCGTATGTCGCGTCCTTACGAAGTAATATATATGTCCATGACTAGCACACAATCATTAATAGCGAAATTAAAGTACATTTTCTCAGTATTCGCAATTAAAGTACATTTAGGTATACCTAAAGTTTTAGTATCGGATAACGATGTAAAAATTCATTGCGCTGAATTTAGGTCATTTTGTTCTAACAATGGTATAAAATATATGAATTCGCCGGTGTATCACGAACTAGACGGTTGTTTCACTCATATATGTCAAAAAGTCCCTCCAAAAGTCCCTGGGCAAGTCCGTTGCATGTCGTTCCAAAAAAGAACGGCGAACTGCGCCCATGTGGTGATTACAGACGGTTAAATGCAGTTACTAAGGCAGACAGATATCCAATTCCGCGAATTCAGGATTTTACATACATTTTGAGCAACAAAAAAATATTTTCAACGTTAGACATTAATAGAGCTTACCATTTCAGTCCTGTGGCTGAAGAGGACATCAGGACATTGAAAAAAACCTCCATTATTACCCCTTTTGGATTATTTGAATTTCCAAAACTGAGTTTTGGATTGAAAAACGCAGCCCAGACTTTCCAGAGGTTCATGAATACCACAGTTTTTCCAAATTTTGACTTTATATTTGTGTACATTGATGACGTTCTCATAGCTAGCGAGACAGAACAGGAGCATGAGCGACATTTGCAAGCCGTTTTCGAGAGGCTGAGCCAGTTTGAAATCACCATCAATGTGTCAAAATGCTGTTTTGGTAAGTCGAACCAGGATTTTCTAGGTTTCGAGGTGTCAACAGAGGGCATTCGGTCGCTACCAGAGAAAGTGCAAGCAATAACGAACTACCCGAGACCCGAGACCGTCCAGGACTTACGCCGTTTCCTAGGTATGGTAAATTTCTATCGTGCTCACTTACCAAAAGCAGCATCTTACCAGGCAGAGCTTAATAAGTACACACAATAGCAAGAAAAGGGACAAAACAAAGATCCAGTGGACTGCAAGTCAACGGAGGCTTTTGAGAAATGTAAGCAAAGCTTAACGGCCTGGCCACGACATTGGTCTTAAGCGACCAGCGGTGCGGCGGGCGGCGCGGCAAGGAGCGGCGCGGCGAGCATGCCACGACTTCGCCGCAGCGGCGGCGGCGTCGAGCGAATGGGACGTACTCAAGTGTTTAAAAATGTCTTTGTCAGAAGTGGCTCTTCAGTGCCTTGACAGCAGCTCATATTTCATGAGAGATATTTTAAATATAAGAGAAGGTGTGCACAAACTTAATAGACGCCGTTATACGTTAGGCGAGTTTAGAGTGTTGTACATAGAATAAAAAAAGCAAAAAAAAAAAAACAAAATAAAAAGCAAAATAGAAAGCATCCCGCAAAATTTTACGAGTACACAAGAATGAGTGTAGAAACATTTGATTATATACTCCAACACTTGGACGAACATTTACACACACCTAAACTCCGATCAAAAAGAGTTCTGACTAATCAACAATATTTCCGTGATAGTGAACACTTCCGTATCCATTATCGCGCGCGAATATTATAAAAAAAATTGTTTTACGATTCACCGCCCGATGCATACCGCCGCTAAGACCGGTCGCGCCGCTGCCGCTGTACGTGAGTCGTGGCCGCGTTCCTCGCGCCGTCGCGCCCGTGTCTTTGTTTCCACCGCCCGCCGCGCCGCGCCTAGCCGCCGCCGGTCGCTCGAGTAAATTCGCGCGAGTCGCCGCTGGCAGCGGCGCGTCATGGCCTCTCTTCTTTTCGCCTTTTTTTGTAACATTCGCTTTACGCTCGCCGCCGCCGCTGCCGCTGGTCGCGCGATGTCGTGGCCAGGCAGTAAAGTATCTTTAAAATCATACGAGAAGAGGAGAAAATCAGCGGTGACCCTAATTTGAAAGCCATCAAGACGACATCAACATTTACAAGTCGCGTTTCTACGGGTTCCTCTCGACGTACTACAATACCGGAACGTTATGAGAACACAATCTTGATAATAAATTTGTGTGTATCTGAACCACGCGGCGTTGCCAAATCGCAATGACCGCCAAACCCATAGAAGGTAGGATCGTATAGAAGTGGTATACGCGTGCCTCCGTGAGGGACAAAACATACGCAAATGCGACACTGTGATTGGTCGAATTCATTTGTTACCCACCATAATCCACCCTTTGCCCGGATATCGTATGATTCGCAATGACAGGACCGGCACTAGGGATAATGAAGGGGGAACAGTTCGCGGTGGTGGTGTAGCTGTATACTTGAAAGCTGACTTAAGTTGTCGAGTGGTTGCGCAGTCCCCTACGGTATATTCGAACTCGGCCGAGTACCTTTTCCTAGAGGTTGCTTTGCATCATTCAAAAATTCTCCTTGGCGTCTTTTATAGCCCCTCATCTCACATTAATTATTTTGATACCCTAGAGAAAACTTTGGAAGATCTTAGTCCGCAGTTCGATCATCGTATTATAATGGGCGACTTTAACACCTGTCTCATCAAAAACGATTCCCGTGCCCTTAAACTGCAATCAGTAGCTACTTCCCTAAATCTTAATATCCTGCCCCTCGCCCCTACTCACTTTCCTCATAATGGCCCTCCTTCCCTCTTAGATCTTATTTTAACCTCTTCTGCTGATTTAGTCGAGTTTCATGGACAGTTTAATGCTGCTGGTTTCTCGTGTCACGATTTAATATACGCATCCTTTAAAATTCGTCCTCCCAAACAAAGGCATAGGATTTTAATGCGCCGGGATCTTCGTAATATTGATTTGCAGGGGCTCCATAATGATATAGGCAATGCCGATTGGTCTAGAATCGATGGTTTGGCTGACGTTGACTCAAAGTTAGAGGCTTTTAATGGCACATTGCTTGCGATTTTTGATAAACATGCTCCGCTGAAGCCGATGCGGGTGAGGCACTTTCCAGCACCGTGGCTTACGCCAGATATCAAGTCACTCTTAGCCAGGAGGAACAGAGCCCGGGTCAAGTATAGGGCTGTTCCTTCAGAGGAAAACCATCTCTCCTACATCAATTTGCGAAACCGCTGCAACAAAACCTGTAGGGACGCTAGGCGCCGTTATATCCATAAAATCATTGATGACTGCCCCCCATTCAAGTTATGGAGGTTTTTGAGGTCACTGGGGGTGGGCAAAGTCTCTCAGTGCTCCTCAGACACTCTAGACCTGAACTCAATCAATCGGCATTTTAGCTCATCTCCAGTGACGTTGGATCCTTCCGTCAAGCAAGCTACATTATCTTCTCTTGCCAATAACTTTCGCTCTGACCCTGACTCTACCTTTGCACTTGACAATATTTCACCACAAGAGGTTGTCACAATCCTAAAAAACATTGAAACGAAGGCTGTTGGTGAGGATCGCCTTAGCCTGGACATGCTTATGCTGGTGGTGGATAGAATTGCTCCTATCCTATCCGAAATCATAAATTTTTCCTTTTCCACTGGTACATTTCCTGCTATGTGGAAACTTGCTCATGTTATCCCTCTTCCTAAAACTTCTAATCCCACATCCTTTTCCCAATATCGGCCCATCTCCACTGGTACATTTCCTGCTATGTGGAAACTTGCTCATGTTATCCCTCTTCCTAAAACTTCTAATCCCACATCCTTTTCCCAATATCGGCCCATCTCCATTCTACCAGTTTTGTCTAAAATCATCGAACACTTTGTTAATCGTCGCCTCCTTTCACATCTCCACAAGCATGATTTGTTGAATCGATTTCAGTCAGGTTTCCGCCCCGGGCATAGCACCGTCACGGCTTTGGTGAGGGTCACTGATGACATTCGTTTTAATATTGAAAATAAAAAGCTCACGGTTCTTGTACTTTTAGACTTTAGTAGTGCCTTTAATACGGTTGATTTTGATATTCTCCTTCATATCCTTCGTACGTTAAATGTTTCACATGCAGCTCTGTCCTGGTTCCGTAACTACCTCTTTGGGAGGCGCCAGCGTGTCAGGGTTGACGACAAGGTCTCTGAGTGGTGTGACCTTTCTGCTGGTGTCCCCCAAGGAGGGATACTCTCTCCTCTCCTTTTCTCAATATTCATTAACCTGTCCTCTCCCACGGGCTCAAATATAGGTCAAAAGGATAGGCCAATACGCCCAATACATACATTATTAAAGCAACTTTCATTTAAGTCAATGCTCGTGGGACAGGACAGGTTAATGGCATTACTGATTCATTAAATTGTAGCTACCACCTTTACGCGGATGATTTGCAGATATACGCAGCGGCTAGCATTGATGACTTTCCATCTTTAGTTGATAAAATTAATAGCAACCTTGAAACAATTCGTTGCTGGGCGAATAAGTTTGGTTTAAAAGTTAATGCAAAGAAATCGCAGGCGATTGTCATTGGTGGTCCTCACTTTGTGTCCAAATTGTCGGAGATGGTGGTACCCAAAGTACTTTTTGACGGAACAATTATCCCTTTTTCCTCTACAGTTAAGAACTTGGGTATCATCATTGATCAAACTTTGTCCTGGTCAGCTCATGTTTCCGACATTAGCAATAAACTTTTTGCGTCTCTCCACTCACTGAGGCGTCTTCAAAATTTCCTTCCTCTCCAAACTAAAATAACGCTTGCTTGTTCACTTTTACTTCCTTTATTAGACTATGCTGATTCTGCTTTTCTAAACCTCAGTGAGGAGCTTCTGGATAAACTCGAGCGACTGCAAAATATCTGTATTCGATACATTTTCGGTCTGCGTAAGTTTGATCATGTTTCCCAGTTCCGATCTCAGCTTGCCTGGCTTCCGATCCGTCGTCGTCGAGATATGCATATCCTGTCATTGCTTTTCAATGTTTTATTCAATCCTGCTGCGCCACCTTACCTCTCCGAAAGATTTAGTTTTTTAGCTGCTGGCAGTGGTCACCGTCTTCGATCAAGCACCAATCTTTCACTCGCAATTCCATCCAATAAGACGCGCACTTACAAAAAATCCTTTACTGTCCACGCCGCTAAGTTATGGAACGAGATTCCGGTGTCCGTGAGGCAATCCCAATCTGTAGCATCACTCAAGGAGAGGCTTAGAAAATTGTGGCTTTCCGATACTTAGATAATTCTGTTTTTCCCGATTAAGTACCTACTTCTTTCATTTCCTTTACTTTTCTGGTTCGAATTAATATCTATATATCTATTTATATTATATGTTGAGTATTTATTTATTTTTATTTATACCTATATATATTATATGTATATGTATTCTTGTATTGTTATATTTCTATTTATGTATATTTGGAGTAATGTGTATTCAAAACGTGCATTTTATTTATTTTAGGGATTGTACACTTTTGCTTTTGTTTGTCATTCATCGTTACTTCTGTCCTACTCATTTCCTCAAAGGTTAACTGGAAGAGATCCCATTCAGGGATAAGTTCGCCTTTGTTGTATTTAATTGACTCTGTAACTGTGTTTCTCGTGTTTATATTTCTATGTACAATAAAGTAAATACATACATACATACATACATAATCCATACTAAAAAAACGGTGGGGAACAAATAAAATGTGAGACTGTGACAAGGACAAACAATAATAGCTCTTTCGCTGCTACTCCTACTGAAAGATACATAAGACTATCCTGCTCGGTCACTTCTCCCCACCCTCATGCCAGATTCAGTTTTAATACTAAATTCATGGCCAAACCACTGACTAGACAACGTCGCATCCTGTCGTTGCATTGTGTACTTATTATTCGAGTTAGTGTAGTGTCAGTGTTGCCATTCCAACGAAACAAAAAATAAATAAAAAAAATCCTTTAGTATTATTCTATTACAATAAAAAGAAAAACATTTATATCTAGCTAGGCATGTTCTAGTCTAGTTTTGTATAATTAATGAGTGGAGCTAAATAATTTGTTCAAAATACTGTAATGGTTTATTTATATAACTAAAATTCTTTAATTATGCAGAGTCTATGCGAAAACCCTACGACTCTTCTCCTTCCACACAGGCTCTTGTACCTAATGAAATGTTCAAATAGACTTTCCAGATTTCAAATTTGTAATGTAGGCAACATAAGCTCAGAAATTCAAACAATCCCATCCACATAAAATTAATCGTCACCGTTGTGATTTTCAAGCGTATATGAACGGTGTCAAGTCATTTATTGTATGGTGTATGTGTTTTGGAAACTGTAAAAAAAGAAGTTTGAAGTATAAAAATTTAGCTTTTTTAGCAATGTTGATTTTTAATCAGAATCCGTGCCTGTATGTATATAAATTTTAGGTTTCTTTTTTTTTTCGTCAATATGGCAACTTTGTTTAGCACTGGCACGCACTTGTGTGCATCTTGCGCACGCGCCATCTACCGGAATACGACGTTCGTCTACTCCATATACCCGTATTTACTTGTTTATACCCAAATTGGTGGGTATAAACTATTTAGAGTACTGAAAGGGGCATATAAATTTGAAATATAGGTGTATTTTGTAAGCCGCTACTGGATTAAGTACTCAAAATTGTAAGAAATGTATTTTTAAGAGGGGCACTCCATACATGTAATTAATTGTCACAAAAAAAAATTTCGGAAACCACCAACGTGTTGCACATCATTAAATGGGTCTTTAAAAATAACTGTAATGTTTCTAAGAACATTTTTGGATAAATTGAATATTTTTGGAAAAAAACCGTTTCGAAAGGCCAGAATAATGTTTATCTCTCTATAACTTTAGAACCAAAGTTCAGAAAAAATATGAAAACATATCGGGAGATTAGCCGTATAATAGAATACAAAAAACAATAATTTGAACATCATCGGTTGAGCCATTTTTGAGTTTTCTTTAAAAAACCCTTAATAAAAGGTCGTAAGTGCCGCGTAAACACGCACTTTTGCGCGACTTGCAGTTATCTAGAACATCGATAGAATTTAAGTACCATATTTTAAAAGTAAATAGGGTGGACCATAAGTCTTTTTACATTTCAAACTAAAATAAAATGAAAACTAATTATATCAGATGAAAACCGTTTATTAATTATGAAAACACATGAATAGGGATTTTTTTTTAATTACATCATCCATATGTGATCCTTCATGTCACACCTCTAATAACTCATTGAGTGCAGTTCGAGAAATTTTCGGCCAAAAAGTCATATCCAAAAGAGGTGACATTAACTGGCCTCCTCGCAGCCCGGACCTGTCCCCAATGGATTAAGTAAAGTTTTTGAGACCAACCCAGTGTCTGTTGAGGAATTGAAGCAACGTATTCGCGAGGAAATGCAAAACATTTCTCGGAACACTTGTCAGGCCGTCACTGAAAATTTTCGCTCCAGGTTACGGCAATGCCAAAATAATGAAGGATCACATATGGATGATGTAATTAAAAAAAAATTAAATCCCTATTCATGTGTTTTCATAATTAATAAACAATTTTCATCTGATATAATTAGTTTTCATTTTATTTTAGTTTGAAATGTAAAAAGACTTATGGTCCACCCTGTACCTTCTTATTTAAAACAAAATTGTTAACTATGCATTACCACAATTTGGCTCTCACTAATAATTACCTTTTTTTCCTAAATTAAGCATTCTATATGCTTTTTATTTTATAGATATTGATAATATACGTTAGCACTCTTCAATAAAATACAATTTTGTTCTTAAATCTCACTTTTTGAATATTTGATAAGCAATCGTTTTTACCCACCTAAATGAGTAAATACGGGTATTTATCGGGTGCTTTGAGTAAATACTCAGTATTTACTCATCCCTACCCATCTCTAGATGTGAATAAATCTCAACATAAACCACATCTGACTTACTTAAGAGCCCATCAACGTGCACACTAGCGCCACTGCTAAATAATCGTGATTATTTAAATTTAACGACAGGTATTTAAAACAAGGGGGCCGCTACGTACTGTATTGTGTATTTAAGTACCTTTTGAATACATCAAACTAGTTTTTATGTTTCTGGATTCGTCAATCTATGCGTCCAAAGTTAAAACAGCCGTTTTTGTTTTGAGGTTATAGATCGATGAATCCAGCAACACTGTGCAAGTGTGAGTGAGATGGAAAAATTCGTAATAACGGCGATGACGCAACATTAAATTGTTCGTTAAGAAGAGAGTGTTGAGAGTTATCTGCGAATCATTCTTTTGATATTTTTTTACATATTTGCGAAAAGGGATTGCGTTTGGGTGTGCTGGAACAACTGGAAATAATTAGGTACAACAATAGGGGGATAATTCTTAACGAACAATTGAATGTTGCGTCATCGCCGTTATTACGAATTTTTCCATCTCACTCACACTTGCACAGTAGGGGGAGTGGTCAAGGTATAAATATGGCGGACCATTCTAGACAGGTCATTCCGTTGCCGGGCGTCAGACCGTCAACAACTCCTGAAGATGCCTCTTAGAGAGGCGAAACAATTGTCGAGTATTATTCTTTTGGTGGTGGTTTGTTATATTCATTTGCGTATTTATTTTTGCGGTGGGAGGGAACATTAATTGCATGTAAAAATACGTAAGTAAGTAAAACGGGTTAGCACTGATTGACTAGCACGTTATCTTTTCGCAGATTAGCAAAGTAATACAGTAGAGTCCGGTTATAACGACGCCCAAGGGACCGCTGATATTACGTCGTACTAACCGGACGTTGTACAAAACGAACTGCCAATTTTAATATATTTTTTAATCAACATAATTACATAATTTTGTATTTATTAATACTTATGCGACAATCAAAGAAAAAAAAAACATTTCTTTTAAAATATTTATTTACGTTAGTATTACGACACCTTGTCTTAAATGGAGAGACTTGTGTGTTTAGAAGAAGCCACTTTTCAAGGTACGCGTACTCACTCGTCATCCGCAAATTACTCGAATCCCGTAGAATAAAAAGTCGTAATTCTTGGGGAACTCTGACGTTGTTTTATCACATAGTTCCTATGGCCACCTTCTGTGTCCAAAATTGCATTGTACCCAACTTACATAATTATGTATGTGAAGTTTAAGCTCAATTGAATAATGGGAATTGTTTTATTTAGTTTTCAAGATTACAAAAAGTCACATGACTATTTCATCCTGCTCCGTATAGGCAAAAGGGGGAAGGGAGTTGGGTACGCGGGACGGAGTAAGCTTCTTACCAACAATTTGAAATATTCAAATTTTGACGACCGGTCTGGCCTAGTGGGTAGTGACCCTGCTATGAAGCCGATGGTCCCGGGTTCGAAACCTGGTAAGGGCATTTATTTGTATGATGATACAGATATTTGTTCCTGGGTCATGGTTGTTTTCTATGTATTTAAGTATTTATATATTATATATATCGTTGTCTGAGTACCCACAACACAAGCCTTCTTGAGCTTACCGTGGGGCTTAGTCAATTTGTGTAAAAATGTCCTATAATATTTTTTTATTTTTATTTTTTTATTTATTTATTTGTAAAAACTACGTCGCTCGTCGTTGTAACCGGACTTGACGGACGGATTTTGAGTCAATTTCCGTCGTTAAAAGCGATCGGTCGTTATAAGCGGAGTCGTAATAAACGGTTGTGCTTTCATAGTAGCTTGTACCAACTTGTACTAAAACCAAACAAGTGCCTATACTTACGTCGCTATAAGTGGTTGGTTGTTATATGCGAAGTCGTACTAACCGGACTCTACTGTATTTTGGTTTTAATTTAAACGACGCTTCATTTAAATCCTTAACACATTGTTGCACGCTGTGAGGGGCGAGTACATTTTTTACGATTGCCGTAGCGTTTGTTCTACCAGTAGTTTGCTTAGCAGCAATTTTTGAGTCTGGATACATAACTGCATTCAATTTGGTAGTACAATCCAGCGAGACAAATGATTGGTGTGGTGGTGCTGTATTACTTTTATGCTGCAGTCACCTCAGCAGTCGCAACCAAAACTTCTTCCTCAGAATCTTTTTTATCATAAAACTAGAAATGTCTTTAGAGCTTGAAGCAGTTCTGATATGTGATTTATGAAGATTTGTGGCAATGTGCTGTTGGATGTCAGATTTACCACCGTGGTTTATGGAATTCTGTGAATTACAAATAGAGCACAGTACTTCAAATTCTGTTCGACCTTTCTTTATAAAGGTCCATTCTTGAGTATATTCATGTTTAAAATGACACTTTCTCTTTGGCATCTTTTATAATGACGGAAAAAAATGTTTATACCTAAAATTACTTGTTTGCGAAGTACGAGTGACCGGAGCGTGCGTAGGCAAGCGGCGAGCGAGCATCAAGGAATCCACACGACTTCACTGTGACTGCGTGATTGAATTGATAGTGACCGAGCGGTCCGCACCGCCCATCCCTCAACTCTCCTCGCAACCGCGCGCCCCCGCGTGTCTCTTGGCTGCCGTCGGCTTCGAGCCTTTAGTACGTGTACTTATATTGAAATATTGATAAACGGGACAAGTAACAATACGGGATGATACTTAAATATGATGACAGTCCCGTATATACGGGACGTATGGCAACCCTAACTATACAGCTTAACCAGAATATTCACATAAAAGACTATGTTGAGTTGGTTGACACACTATACATAAATATTGATTTTTTTGTCTTCGGTTACCGCGATATTAAACTTGTTTATTTATGTTCTAGCAAATCAATAATTACAGATTTTAAAATTTTGTATTGCCTAGGTATGTAGGACGTAGCCGAAGTCTTTCAAAACTTACTCGTCCGTACGAACTATGCGACACTGAAATCCCGTCAGGCGTAGCTGAGCTTCGTAATAAATTTGTTTTTTTTTGAGTGGTGTATTTTTTTTATTTCATTGCATATGTTTGAGAAAAGCACTATACATGCCTAGCCGTGAAAAGGTCTTGCCGGCTTCGTATCACTATTCGGCCTCCCTACGGTCGGCCGTCTATACCTACTCACCCGGCAAGCCCTTCTTTCCCGGCGTCTGCAGTAATGTACATACTATTTTATTGTTTTGTATTTTATGTTTTTTTATTTTACTTTTATATCGATGTAACTCGGAAAGCGGCTAAGCTGAAGTGGGATTGGGCTGGCCATGTATGTCGTAAGCGCTTCTTTCCCGGCGTCTGCAGTAATGTACATACTATTTTATTGTTTTGTATTTTATGTTTTTATATTTTACTTTTATATCGATGTAACTCGGAAAGCGGCTAAGCAGAAGTGGGACTGGGCTGGCCATGTATGTCGTAAGCCATTCTTTCCCGGCGTCTGCAGTAATGTACATACTGTTTTATTGTTTTGTATTTTATATTTTATTTTGTATGTGCGGGTTGCGGGATTGCGGTGATGTTAAAACGTCCGGAGAATAGTAGCAAAAGGGGTTTATTGTATTACAATGTTCAATGTTAGAGTTTAAAATATTAAATAATGTTAAGTCTAGAATGTTATAATGTTAGTAAAAATAGTGAATGTTAATGTTTCGAATGCACCCGGTCGCGATGGTCCCGAAAAGTACACTAAAAGTAATTTTACTGTAAATTATTGAGGTAATGCATCTTTTGCTGACTAGACGCACGCGCCGCACGAGGCTTAAAACGTGTTAAGGTGCATTGCACCGAACATTGTATTTTATGTTTTTATATTTTACTTTTATATCGATGTAACTCGGAAAGCGGCTAAGCTGAAGTGGGACTGGGCTGGCCATGTCTGTCGTATGCCGAGTGAGCTGTGGGCCAAGATGACCACAGAGTGGCATCACAGCTCAAAACGGGGATTTGGCAGACCACGTCGGCGATGGCGAGACGAGCTAGACTCCTTTTTAAAAGAATGGCCGAAGACTGCTCAAAACCGGGAAGAATGGAAAAAACGGGGGGAGGCCTTTGCTCAGCAGTGGGACACAACAGGCTCTCAATAATAATAATAATAAGCCCGCAGGGCAGCTTGTGGCAAGCTGTTGAGGAGTAACGACCCCACGGACCCGAGTGCTCCCGAGAGTCGGTCAGGGTCTCCGTCTCTGGCGTGTCTTCGTCGGCCAGAGTGGACCCCAAGGGGACCCGCAGGACTCTCAGCTCTGGCTTGCCTTCATTGGCCGTCCAGAGAAAAGTCGCTAGAGCTATATGCTCCAGGGGTGGAAGTGAAAGATGCATAAAACGCGAGTTGGCACAGTGGCTGGTAACAGCCACTGGGTAGAAAGCGGCGCACACCTCTCGACACTCCTGAGCCGCTCACACCGATGTTGCTCCTGGTCGTCTTTACGACGGCAGTTTCAGGGGCCCATCTAGTCAGCGGCGAGTCACCGCCTGCCTCGATGACGGTGTTAACATTGTTATGGCAGGTGTCCGGACCTCTGTACAATAGCCCAGTTTCATTGTCCACCCAAACATCAATCCATAGACCGTTATACTGTTCACTTTTTCTACAATAGTCCCAATGCCTGCTGCGACCGGTTCATGGGTGTCTATTGTTGCGCCTGTGAACGGGTTCCAGCAGGCGTTCTAAATGACATTAAAGCTTTCCAAAGGGCCTCTACGTGTTGGATCTGTATCCCCACGCAAGCCTAACAAACGACCGGGATTTATAGGCCCGTGAAATCCAGAAAGGAAATATAAATACATAATAATAATAATAATATTGATATTATAAAATGCCTAACTTAAGAAGAAGAATAAATAAAGAGAATAATAAGAGAACAGTTATGATATTACTGTTAGCACTTTAATTTATAGATATTATGAAAGGTATGATTCTTCTATGGCCTTTTGCCGTCCTAGGGGACCCTAGGACGTAGTCCCTACGCTGCGCTGACGAACGTCGTAGTACTTTTAATATTTTATTTTAAATTGAAAACAGTCAAATTTATATTTATTGTTAATGTTTTTAGAATCTGCATTAAATGGACTTTTCGACAGTTTTTTTTATAAACCAAGTTTAATACAAAAAATATTAAAATATAAGTGTTTGTTTGCATTTCCTTACAACAGTTACAAATAAAAGTTTATTATTTTAAGGATTGCGTCATATTTTGCTATGGAACCCTAAAAAACTGGTATGGGGAATGAATTGGGCATCATCTAGTTACCTGATAACGACACCAAACTTGAGTCAAAGGTCCAAACTAATCAGACAGAATTTTTTTTCTGAGCGCCGGGAGCTCTGTACTTTGAGCCCCACTCCCCCCCATGAGACACGGAGTTTAATCTGGCTACCGGGCGTTTTCGGCTTAGGTGGACGTGTATAACATTCGTACCAAATGGCATTGCTGTACCCCAAAATGTCATACTGCTTCCCAATAGAAAACCGACTATAACGCTTAGGGATAATAGGGATAGGTAAATGGTGACCTGTTGAGGTGGTTCTCTTCATAACCGATTAATATTAACCGATCTCAAGCTGTTGTCATAAGTAATTATGTTTCTGGTTGGGTTAATGTTCAAAGTGGTGTCCCACAAGGATCTTTGCTCGGTCCTTTGTTTTTAATATTTTCATTGATGCTATCCCCTGTGGGGTTCCGTCTATTTGGCATAACTTCCGTGACCCGAAACGCATCTGGCATAACCTGTTTGGCAGAAATATTTTTCGACGAATGTTAAATTTGCAGAAAGCTTCAGTTTGTATAATATGCAATAGCCCGAATGTTTCCAAGTCCGAATCTTAAATAAACTACTACTATCATGGCCGAATTTTGATACGAATAATTTTATTTTGCATTTGTTTAAATGTCCGAAATGTGATTTTCATAATCTGTTTAGCATAATAGGATTTAGGCAAATATTTACATCGAAGAAAACGTATTTAGATTCTTTCTATTTGGTATAACTTGTATGACCTAAAACCCATCTGTCAAAAGCTACATTTGGCAGAATGTTTTTCGACGAATGTTAAAATTAAAGAAAGCGTCAGATTGTATAAAATCCAAGTCTAATTTATATTTAACAATGCATAAAACACCTAAATATGTAGTTGACTGACTCATTAAAGCAGAGCCGTAACTAAAAGCTCTGCCTACGTTTATTATTCGTAAAAAAAAAACATTATTATTGTATTGTATTGTAACTTTGGGTGGGAACATATTATTGGCATTTTGGATGTATACATATTTTTAGCTCACAAAACAAACGAAAACAAACTGTTGCCAGAAAAGTGGGTTAGGTTAGGTTAAAACTGCGTCCCCCAAGAAAACGAACTGTTGTCTGAAAAGTGGGTTAGGTTAGGTTAGAACTGCGACCCCACGAAAACGAACTGTTGCCTGAAAAGTGGGTTAGGTTAGGTTAGAACTGGAACCCCACGAAAACGAACTGTTGCCTGAAAAGTGGGTTAGGTTAGGTTAGAACTGCGACCCCACGAAAACAAACTGTTACCAGAAAAGTGGGTTAGGTTAGGTTAGAACTGCGACCCCACGAAAACAAACTGTTACCAGAAAAGTGGGTTAGGTTAGGTTAGAACTGCGACCCCACGAAAACAAACTGTTGCCAGAAAAGTGGGTTAGGTTAGGTTAGAACTGCGACCCCACGAAAACAAACTGTTGCCTTAAAAGTGGGTTAGGTTAGGTTAAAACTGCGTCCCCCAAGGAAACGAACTGTTGTCTGAAAAGTGGGTTAGGTTAGAACTGCGACACCCACGAAAACAAACTGTTGCCAGAAAAGTGCGTTAGGTTAGGTTAGAACTGCGACCCCACGAAAACAAACTGTTGCCTGAAAAGTGGGTTAGGTTAGGTTAGAACTGCGACCCCACGAAAACAAACTGTTGCCTGAAAAGTGGGTTAGGTTAGGTTAGAACTGCGATCCCACGAAAACAAACTGTTGCCAGAAAAGTGGGTTAGGTTAGGTTAGAACTGCGACCCCACGAAAACAAACTGTTGCCTTAAAAGTGGGTTAGGTTAGGTTAGAACTGCGACCCCACGAAAACAAACTGTTGCCAGAAATGAAATTATGAGAAAATAATAGTTGCGAATTGGGAAAAATTTGGCGAATTAATTTCCGCCAAAAAATATTCGGCCTACAACATATATGATTCTTGCAAGTATGCAAAACATTTCTATGCCATAAGATTTTATGCTTGTAGTACTTTATGCTTAATGGCGAATTATGCAAAAACAAATTATTACAAATAAAATTATGTTAAATGACACAGATACCAGGTCTCGATTCGGACATTAAATTTATGCCAAAAGATACTTCGATCAATAAAACTTATGCGTAGAGTATGTATGCGCAACAATCCAGTTCCAAGTGAGTTTATGCTAACAGTATATTATGCCTAAAGGTATTATGCACAATAGAATTATTACAAAAAAAATTATGCCAAAGATAGGGGAACATCTCTGTGTGCTTTAAGTTTTCTAGGTTGCTTTGTTTCGCAGGTGATATGAAAATTATTGCTCAGGTTAAATCCGACCAAGATGTTGCTCTAGTACAAGCCGATCTCGATCGTCTTGGTATGTACTGTAGAGAAAATAAGTTGGATCTTAACCCTTCTAAATGTCATGTAGTTTCTTTCTCACGTCAGAGATCACCGATCACTTCTGTTTATGCTATAAATAATCAATATTTATCTTTTTTAAGAGATCTGGGCGTAATACATGATTCCAAATTACTATTTGACTCTCACATTGATAGTATTGTGAAGAGCGCTACTAAGTCTCTTTGGTTCATAATGCGCAGCTCTTCCGATTTTACACAGGCAAAAACTTTCAAGATCCTGTATTGTTCATTTGTAAGAAGCAAACTCGAGTATGCTTCCTAGATCTGGAACCCCTGTTACAACGTTTATATAGATAGGATCGAGCAGATTCAGAGAAAATTCATAAAGTTTTTCTGCTATAAATTACGTACCCCATATAACTCGTCTAATTATATGTGGTATTATCTATGAAAAGGGACCTTATTGTCAATGGCGCTTACGACATTAACATCGATGAATATAATAGTAGGTTAATATTGGGGCTTCTGGACCACCTCGCTTCGTTCGGTTTTATTCCCAATTTACCAATTAAGTTTCTGTGAATACTGGAACATTCAATTTAGCTGTCTATCCACTGCGCAGGTCAATTAATGTTATGTGACGCTGATGAACTGATCAGTCATGTTGTGTTAGAAAACTTAAATCGGGTTTAAAAGTCCCTTTTTATAGTTTTTTTATAAATAAATGGTGGCCTGTAGCAAAAAATGTTCTAATACATAAGTAATCTACATACAATTTTCTACATTAAATATTCTATACACTTTTTCGCTAGGACCAACATTTAAGGGAGAAAGTTAATTATAATCAATTGCTAATAATTGTTGTAAATAGCTCGTAAACGGTGGCCTGTAGCAAAAAATGTTCTTATACATAAGTAATCTACATAAAATTTTCTACATTAAATATTCTATACACTTTTTCGCTAGGATCAATATTTAAAAAATATTTAAGGGAGAAAGTTAATTTTACTCAATTGTTAATATTTTTTGTAAATAACTCGTAAACGTTGCCCATGGTCTTGGTTACATACGAGACCATTAACCCGGCTTCAGGGGAGATAGAGTCACATTCTCTGTCTCCCACTGTTGCAACATCGGTCTGGCGAGTTTACGTCGCGGGGGTCGGCCGGATGGGGTAGGTGGCGAAGTTCAGACACGGACCCAATGTCGCGGAGTATAACGCGAAACCCATGCTCAGGGTTACGGGTGAAGACCACAACGGCTGCGAAGGCGGAAATGGAATCCATCAGAACGATGGAACAGGCGAAAGCGGCAAAGCCCGACACTGAGCCAACTCTAAATAATAGGGTGCAAGGGTCATGTTGGAGTTGCAACACCAGGCACGGTGGTGCAAAAGAGTAGGTGGCGGAAGAAACCTTTAAGGTCCAACGGCAGCGCTCATAGTCCTAGTAAGCTGGACTAGTGTCTTGGCGTCAGGTGGCAACCGGCCGTAAAAAAAGTCGTAGCCACTAAATTCTCCTCGTCCACAATATGAAAATGAGAATAAAAAGGAAGAGTATAAAAGCTAGGGCGTCCCCCTTAAGCGACGATCAAGGCATACAAAAGTCTAGGGCGTACCACTTAAGCGACGGTCGAAGCAGCACATGCACTCACTTGCGATTTGCGACATGGAACTTAGGTTCCTTAACGGGCAGGGCAGATGTGCAGAACTTGCCGTCACTCTGCATAAAAGACAGATAGATGCATGCTGTTTGCAGGAGACTAAGTGGAAGGGTGCCAAATCCAGGGTTATAGGCAACGGGTTCATACTTATTTACAGCGGGATTACATCTGGTAAAAACGTCGTGGGGATCGTGTTTTCCGAAAATCGAACTAACAGGCTGATAAACGTCGAGAGGACTAGCGACAGTATAAACCGCAGAAAAACTTGAGCAAGAGTCTAGTTGCGATCGCAATGGCACAATCGAACCAAGAATTTTATAACGATTTGGAATCGGCAAAATCTGAATTAGACATACACAAAATTGCTAAAACTCGGCACAATAACACTAAAGATATAAGAATAGTTAAATATATAAATGGCCAAAATTCGAAACTTTTAACACAAGATAGAGACATAAACAGTAGATGGACCGAGTACTATAAAGATTTATTAAATATATCACATTCCAGAAATATAAATTACACACAAGCTAGGCCCAATCCCTGATATAACTCTAGAAGAAATAAGGAAAGCCATAAGACAAATGAAGAACAATAGGTCACCAGGGCAAGACGAAATACCAACGGAGGCCTGGAAGCATCTGGACAATCAGGGTCAGGCTTGGCTACATCAATTATTAAATAAGCTCATTCAAGGACAACCAATTCCCATCGCGTCGCGAAACAGTCACCTGATACCGTTCTACAAGGGCAAAGGAGACGTAAGAGATTATAGTAACTATAGAGCTATAAAATTGATGCCACACACATTAAAAATCTGGGAGCGGGTAATTAATAACAGACTACAACACCTCATAAATCTTATGCCAAACCAATGTAGCTTCGTGCCCAGAAGAGGCACATCAGATGCAATTAAAACTGCACGTATTCTGCTGGAAAAGGCAAAAGCAAACAAGCGAAACATGCATATGATATTCATAGACTTGGAAAAAGCGTTTGATCATGTCCCCCGAGATCCCATATGGGAATCACTCAGGCAGCAAAAAGTACCAGAATACTACATTTACCTGATACAGGACATGTACGAAGCGATCATCACCCAAGTTGTTAACCCAGCAGGTAAAGGCGACAGGTTTGAAATAGAAGTAGGAGTTCATCAAGGTTCTACACTGAGCCCAATACTTTTCAATACTACTATGGATTACTTGACGAAACACTGTCAAAAGCCGCTACCGTGGAACTTACTTTATGCAGATGATGTGGTTTTAATCTCGGACAACGTCGACCACCTACAACAAGACTTAAATACCTGGGTAGAAGCGCTTGAAGCCAACGGTTTGAAGATAAGTAGGAAGAAAACCGAACATATGTCCTGTATCTTTGACAGTTTAACAGACCCTAAAACTATCAACATCTCGATAGGACACACGCCAATACCCAGAGTGTCGGCGGAATTTAAATATTTAGGTTCGATAGTGTCCAACGACGGCAAAATTGATAGGGATGTTACTCACCGGACCACTACGGGCTGTATGAAATAGAGACAGCTTACAGGAGTCATGTGCGATAAGAAAATGCCGCTCAAGACCAAAGGAATACTGTACAAAACAGCAATAAGACCCGCGGTTTTGTACGGATCGGAGTGCTGGGCTACAGACAAATGTCGCCTTAACAAGCTACACGCTACCGAAATGCGTATGCTACGATGGTCAGCTGGCGTCACACTCTTAGATAGGATCTGGAATTAGTATATTAGGGGAAGTTTTAGAGTCGCACCAATAATCGATAAAGCCATAGAAATACGCCTTAGATGGTACGGGCACGTCCAAAGACGCAAAAAAAGACCACCCGATAAAACTGACCTTGAACCTGCCTGTAACCCAGCCACGCGGCCATGGAAAACCACCCTCCACGTGGCTGATGACGGTCGAAAGAGACCTAAAAGAAGCTCAAATCGACACCAACACCGCACGGAATCGTGCTCAGTGGAGGATGCGGACGAGGAGGGCCGACCCCAAGTAAATGGGACTACCAGTCTAGGGGAAAGAAGAAGAAGTAAATAACTCGTAAACGGTGGCTTGTAGAAAAAAATGTTCTTATACATAAGTAATCTACATAAAATTTTCTACATTCAATATTCTTTTTCGCTAGGATCAATATTTGAGGGAAAATGTAAATGGAGAAATGCACTGAGTTTGCCCTTTTGTCCCAGGTAGGCGTCACAAACCCGGTTTCACCGAAATCGAAAAAACCGGAAAAACCGGGTGTTATGTATAGATATGTGGGTACTTATAAGATTGTATGCATACCGTTAGTCGGAATAAAGCATCAGCTGTGTTAACGTACTTTCGTTGTTTTAATTATCAAATACTTCATTGGCGACTTCGGAAAACAAGTTTTAAAGCTATTTATTGCAATAATAGCCTGTGAGACGCGTGCGAAATAATAAATACAATGTCTATCGGTAAAATTCGCGAGTTCGACATCGAAAATGGCAGTTGGGACTTGTACTGTGAGCGACTTGAAATTAGTGTCCGACCGAAACATGTTTTTTTGCCGAAACCGAAACCGAAACCGAATGTTCGGCTTTGGCTCTAGTTTCGGCCGAAACCGAAACCGAAACCGAACCTTTTGTAGACTTGTTAAAATCGTTGAAAAAATACCATAAAACCGCTTTTACACACATATTATGGGGCTGTCAATACCCAATGCTCTTGAAATTCATGTTACTTCAGTTTTTTAAGAAAATTACTAGAGTTAGACCAAGATAATTCTGCAACGATTTTGATAACAGACGCAGTGCAAGTGTTATTTTAAACGTCAAAACTTCTATGAAATTATGACGTATAAATAACATTTGCACTAGTTGCACTGCGTATGCTATCAAAATAATTGCAGAATTTCTTGGTTTAACTCTATTCGTTCACCAGTCAAGCCAACATGATTGTAGATACAGGGTGAAACAAAAACGCGAGCGCAGCGAGCGCGAATTTTTCGTTGACAATATCGCAAGGCCGGGTACCGATCTTCACCTGGGCCTAAACGTCCGAAGTGCCCCAGTGAGGCGAACTTTCATGCGAAGTCAAAGCCGTGCTTCAGGCTTCAGGATAAGTAGTTGAGCACAGACTCCATGCAATGTACATTGTATTAAAAAGCGAGATATTTCCTTGAGCGCTGGTGCGACTTTCAATCCGAAGGTCGCAAGGTACAAACCCCGGCCACGTACTCTTGACGTACTCGTACCAATGAATTTTTCGGAACTTTTATACTAAATATATTTTTGATATTTACCTACTATTTGCATTTCGGTGAAGGAAAAACATCGTGAGGAAGCCGGACTAGTTCCGATAAGGCCTAGTTTATTCTCTGGGTTCGAAGATCAGTCTGATGGCGGTCGCTTTCGTAAAAACTAGTGCCTACGACAATTCTTGGGATTAGTTGTCAATTGGACCCCAGGCTCCCATGAGTCGTGGATTCCGGGATTACGCGAGGAAGATGATGAGTTTTCTTATTATTCCTTTGCCCAGGCCCAGTAACATGCGACAGTCCTAATCTCATTTACTCCGATAGTTACAATTAGATAGTGTGCGCGTTACAGCCTCTTAAGACTGCGTCAACCGTCTAGTGGCGCCCTCATTAGTGGAATTGTGTTTTATAATAAACCTATTAATTTCTGTACCTATACATGAATCAGTATATGTAGGTACATATTAAAAAATATTGTCCTACTTTTTCCCCAACTTTTGGTCTTTGTCACATAGTTTAGTTTCATAGTACGAAGAACCATTTCGTTAGTTTCGGCCCGGCCGAAAGGTTCGGCCGTTTTTTGGCCGAAACCGAAACTACAGCCGAAACATGATTTTTTGGCCGAAACTGGCCGAAACCGAAACCGAAACCGAACCTTCGGTCGGACACTACTTGAAATGTATTTTAAAGCTAATTCCGTGACGAACGATAAGCAGTTATCAACGTTAATTGCGGTGGTTGGTGATCGGTGTTATGAGTTAATGACAAATTTGGCGAGTCCGAAAAAGCCATCGGAGTTATCTTTCACGGAGTTGGTAGCGTTGGTGCAAAAACATTTAAAGCCGAAGCCATCCATAATGGCCGAACGGTACCGTTTCCGGCTTAGAAGGCAAGCGGCGGGCGAGTCCATATCGCAGTACATAGCGGAGCTAAAGAAGTTGGCGCGAACTTGCGATTTTAAAGAGACCTTAGCGGACAACCTTCGAGACCAGTTGGTATGCGGCGTGAGTGGGGACGTTATACGGCAACGGCTGTTTGCGGAGGAGGATTTGACGTATGCTAAGGCGGTGACCTTGGCATGTTCATTGGAGGCGGCGGAGCGTGATGCAGCAATTATGACGGGCGGCGGCGGTCGAGCCTCCGGAGAGCCCGCGGGAGCGGTGCATCGCGTGGCTAGCGGGGACGGCGCGGGGCGCGGGGCCGGGCGGCGGCCGCCGGCGCAGCGCCAGCAGCGGGAAACAGGTTTTAGTGCGCGGGAAACAGCTGGAAGCGCAGGCGGTGCAACACCTTGTACTGCTTGCGGCGCCACTAACCATTGTTTTTCGACGTGCAAGTTCAAAGAATATATATGTAGTATGTGTCGCAAGACGGGGCATTTACGTCGAATGTGTCCCAAAAGGTCGTCTGGCAATGAAAGGGCGGCTCGAGGGCGCAACAGCGGCCGGTCACGGACCTATTTTGTTACCGGAGAGGATAGCGAATCGAATGAATCGGAAGAGGAGGAGGAAGCATTATACAGAGTTTCGTTAAGCCAATACAAGCCGGTGAGTTTAACTATGTGTGTAAATGGAAAACAATTAATAATGGAGATTGATACCGGGGCGGCTGGCTCGTTTATTAGCAAAGAAACTTACGAACTATGTTTTAGGAATGAGACTCTAAAAAAACCAAGTAGTGTATTCAGATTTTACGACCGCACTAAAATGAAAACATATGGTGTAATTACAGTGCCAGTAACTTATGGTTCAATTACAAAGAATTTGGACTTATATGTTGTAGAACAGGGTGAAACCAGTTTGTTAGGCAGAGAGTCGCTGGCCGAATTACGGGTAAAAATACCGATAATGGAGCGTAGCCCGGTTAGCAATGTCAATTCCGTTAGCAGTGTTAATAGCGATTTAAATGTAATTCTCGACAGATATAAGGAAGTTTTCGATGGGGGACTCGGGTGCTACAACGGTGGGACGGCCACGCTGCGCGTGCGCGAGGGTGCAGCGCCGGTGTACCGGCGCGCGCGACCGCTGCCGTTCGCGCTGCGGGGCCGCGTCGACGCCGAGCTGGACGCCATGCTGCGGAGCGGCGTCATCGAGCCCGTTGACTGCGCCGACTGGGCGACTCCCCTGGTTCCGGTAACTAAGAAGGATGGAGGTTTGAGAGTGTGCGCCGACTTTAAGGTGACGCTTAATCCGGTTCTTAAGGTAGATAGGTATCCGTTGCCGAAAGTTGAGGAATTATTTGCGAACTTATCGGGGGGAGAATTATTTACAAAAATAGACTTGTCACAGGCGTATAATCAGATTTGTTTGTCGGAGGATTCAAAAATGTTAACAGTTATTAATACTCACCGGGGGCTTTTTAAGTACAATAGGCTTCCGTATGGCTTGTCATCAAGTTCGGGTCTATTTTGTAGGATAAGTGAGTCAATAGTGAGGGATATTCCTAATGCTCAGAGTTTTTGTGACGATATATTGATATTTGGAAAAACTCGGGAGGATCACTTATCTACGTTAGAAGCTGTATTGAAGAAATTAAAGGACTTAGGTTTAAAGTTAAAGAAAAGCAAGTGCACATTTCTTGCCGATGAGGTCTGTTATTTAGGGTTTGTGGTTAGCAAAGACGGGATAAAACCAGACCCTAACAAGGTCGCGGCTGTAGCAAAAATGCCACCACCATCGTGCGTAACCGAGGTGCGATCGTTCTTAGGTATGGTTAATTTCTATTCTAAGTTCATTCCTAACGCGAGCGATATTTTGGACCCCATACATAGCTTGCTAAGGAAAGGTGCGCGGTGGAATTGGTCCACAAATTGCGATGAGGCCTTTAATAAAATCAAATCTTTGTTGATAGGGAAGCGGATACTAGCGCATTATGACCCTAACAACCACGTGACGCTAACGTGTGACGCTAGCCCGCGCGGGGTCGCCGGCGTGCTCAGCCAGCCAGACGGGCAGGGGCGGGAGCGCCCTGTGGCGTATGTATCAAGGAAACTCAATACAGCTGAACAAAATTATTCGCAGATACATCGAGAAGCACTCGCGATTGTTTTTTCTACTCAAAAATTTCATCAATATTTATATGGCAAGCGGTTCACTTTAGTAACTGATCATAAACCCTTAATAAGTATTTTCGGTCCCCAAACTGGTGTGCCAAGCATGACTTCGAGTCGAATGCAGCGATGGGCATTGCTATTAATGGCTTATGATTTTGACATCCAGTATGTAAACTCAACGGGAAATTGCGCCGACGCGCTGTCGCGGTTACCAATAGGACAGAGTAGGGAAGTTGACCCTCCGGAGCAATCTTACTTGCATTTTGCATCTGACGCGCTTTTTCTAGACTGCAATGAAATACGTTTAAAGACGGCAAAGGATCCATTGCTAGGTCGAGTGGTCAATTATATAAAAAATGGTTGGCCGGATAGTGCGGAAATTAGGGAAATGCAACCATATTTAAATAGGCAAAAAGAGTTGTATTTAGAACTTGACTGTGTCATGTGGGGGCATCGTGTAGTAATTCCGGAAGCGTGCCGCGAGATAGTGCTGCGAGAACTGCACGAGCCTCACATGGGCGTCGTGAAGACCAAAGCCATGGCCAGGAGTTACGTGTGGTGGCCCGGAATGGACGAGGCTATAGAAGCGCGGTGTCGCGCGTGCGACGCGTGCGCGGCGGTGGCTCCAGCGCCGCCGGCGAGCGCACCGGTGCCATGGCATTGGCCGTCGCGAGCTTATGAAAGGGTCCATATCGACTTTCTAGGTCCATTAGATGGTCGTACTTATATGGTCTTGATTGACGCGCGATCAAAATGGATAGAAGTGTCGTGCATGACACGGACAACCGCTGACAGTGTCATAAGTAAATTATTAGAATCTTGGTCAAGGTGGGGAATTCCAAAACAAATAGTATCCGATAATGGCCCGCCGTTTTCTAGTAAGCAATTTAACGACTTTTTAGAAAAGAATTGTGTGCGTCATATTTATTCGGCTCCTTACCACCCGGCGTCTAATGGAGCGGCAGAGGGAGCTGTAAAATTAATCAAAAATGTAATTAAAAAAGCCAAACACGAAGGGGTCAACATTGACAAAGCCATACTCAAGTTTTTATTGCACTATCATAATACACCTCATTGTACCACCGGTGAGACGCCCGCTCGGCTGTTGCAGGGCCGCGATTTACGTATTCGATTAGATGCAGTTAAACCGGATAGATGCGCTAAAGTCATCAACGAACAATCTAAAATGGTAGAACGGTCACATAGGCCATCTAGACATTTAGAAATAGGTGACCCCGTGCAATACCGAACGTTCGGAACAGGTGCAAAATGGGCGGAAGGTTACGTAGCCAATAGGTTTGGGAAATCTGATTATACAATTGTGACAGGTGACGGATCTACACACCATCGACATATCGATCAAATGAAACGCCGACACTTAAGAAACTCAAACGTTTGTCCTCCATCCAATACTGAAACCGAGCCAGGGTGTGTCGTGCAGAGCGGCCGACCAACTGGTATCGATGGCGCCGTGCCCAGCGTCGAGGTTATGGCGAACAGCCCCGGCGGTGACGTGAGGTCCGCCATGGAACAGCCAGCGTCCTCGCAGGTGCCAGCGGTGCCCGCGGAGGTCCCGCCTAGCGCGGATGACGGAGAGCCGAAAGTAGTCGAGGGGGGGAACTCTAAACGAGCGAAGCGTGTCGATCCACCGTTACCGGCCTTAGAAAAAAGAGTACCTAAAGAAGTAAAACGCTACGGATTTGAAATTGACTACATGTCTTAATCTATTTAGTTATACCTAGCCTTTCATATGGCCTTTCATGTCTACCTCATTGTTTATTTCTTTTAAATGTTTAAATACCATGATACCTATGTATAACTATGTAAATGCGTATAATTAAGTTTTGGCTTGTTACATTCATGTACCTTGTAACAACAAAATTTTAATTCTTCATTTTTCAATTCTGTTTAGTATGGGACCCATCTTCGTTTGATACCCTTATCGCCATCTAGTGAGCGCAGGCGTTTTCACGCAGCGCCCTATCGAACTAAGCTTGGTCCGTGTTGCTATATTAAAAATAATTTCGGTTTCTTCCTACATTTTTGGTTTTTTTTTTATTCGAAAGGGGTTCGTAAATTAAAATTGTCTTCAAATATTGTTTTTTGCTTTCTATCTAATATTAGTCCAAGTAAATTAAAAAAAGAAAGGTAATGTTTCCTTTTCAAAATCACCTAGGATCGCACGACTCCAGTTCGGGCTGTGGCAACTCTGCCATTCGGTCTGTCATTATTCCTGCCAAAATGAGAGACGAGCATTTTCGTTGGTGTTGCTCCGCAAACAAAAAGCCTTTTCAGGCGACTTCTAACCCAACCGGGAGACATCTCCCTTTTGAGTGAGTATTTTAGTGATTTTTGCGACGAGTTTTGTGTGTAAGATTCAGTTTAACAGTGTGGTGATTTTTATTTTCAGCCCCGGCGAAATACTGGAGCACATGCCGCTCCAAATTTAGTGGCCTTTGAGGCCGTGTTTTATAGACCTCGCTTGTGTCGACATATGTTGCATAAGGTGGGGTCTTGTAATTGCAACTATTCGGTAAATGCAACTAACTTCAATAACTCCCTCTAGGGTTACTTTATTGTAAAACGACAGACTCGTTCAATTTAATACTAAAAGTTCTACCTCAAAAATGTAGATGGCGCTGCAAGCTCAAGAATTGTGGGAGTTATAAAGCTTTTTGTCATCCGCCATTTTGAGTCTGCTGGCGTCGGATGGACACGGTGCGCATTTTTATTCTAAAAAATAGTTTTTAGTGGTTCCTCGCAAGTTTTTTCACAAGAAAAGTTGTAACTAATCACGGTAAGTCATTTTGTTTGTATTTGTTTTATTCTACGATGAATATTTTCCGAGTTTTCTCTGTAGTTACATTTACCAGACAAAAAATGCAAAGTCTGGTAAATGCAACTATTTTGCAATTTTTAGGTTAGTTACAATTAGCTGCCAATTTTTGTATGAAATTTGAAAAAGCTAGTGATGTGGCAGTGAACACGAATATATCGGTACAATCACTAATAACATAACACACCGGCACATTTAGCGTAACTTAAGAAAAGGGTGGTTACAAGATAATTACGTTTATTTTTCATGAAAATGTTATCAGATACAACGTACCAAATTAATATGTCCATGGTTTAATATTAAATTTGTTGTATGATTTTGCTTATTTTTATTAAAAGCATGGAAATTTAAAAATATGCAATTAGCTGATATGAACAGTTTCACAAAAAAAAGATCCAAAATTGGTAATATTGTTAAATTTTGTTCTTCTTACCCACGACGGACCGGGTGTACATTATTTTGGGGTACAAAGATTCCGCTAATTGTGCCGGTATGTATACATATTTATCCGCCTTTTTATTTGTATCCGCGTATCTTTTATTGCCTTTTCACTTACTTAGTTCTGCTGTAACAGGTTTTTTTGTAGAAATAAGCAGGGCCTGCTGTGTCGTTTTTCTACATGTAGTTTTTGTTCATAAGTTTATTGTGTACAACGAATGGTTAAATAAATAAATAAGTATCGCCTGTTTGCTATTTTCTATGTTTCTACCGCTTAATGATCGAATGGAATTTGATGAAACTAGGCACTATACTTACTTGATTCATACAACTTAGGGTGTTTCATTTTTCCGAATTTTCGATTTTCGTCTGACTTTGCTCGAATTCTTGTTCTAACTGATAAAACAATATTATACGTTAAAAAAAATTAAAATTGGTCAACATTTAGAGGTTGCACATCATCAACAAAGATTTTTCAAATAACCAACGACTGTACATCGGAGGGTAGAAAATGGTTTAAGCGGCTATCATCAAAGCGGAGAGTAGTGTGATACTGAACCTTCTACATATAAATAAATTTTAAAATTAGTAGTAAACTTGGATTTTTATTACTCGATAAATGTTCCAATTAAGATTTTTCAGTTTTTCCACCTTTTTCCAAAGGAAAAGTGCTTTTATCGTGTTTTAGACGCAAAATTCAGTTTTCTCATTCGATTTCAGTATCGGTTCATTATATTTTGTCATTTTAGAACATAGTTCATTTTCACGCAATGTATGGGGTTCTCACTCTACCTTTTCAACTTGTGCAACCTCTAAACGTTATTCGATTCTTTTGAAAATTGAAATAGATAGTTTTTAGTGTGGGGAGACTCCATTGGTGAGCAAAGTCAGGAAAAATATTACAACTTTTTTTCTCCATACAAAAGTGAATCACCCTAATACAACTGGTTTTTAATATATTATAAAAAATATTTTTTTAGATGTCAACACGTAAAAAAAAAGCAAAATATTCTCTTAATGACTTAATGGAAGCAATCGAAAATGTACAAAACAAAAAAATGAACAGCTATCAAGCTTCAGAAAGATATAATATACCAAGATCAACTATAATTCACCGTGTATACGGAACGCGTGGTGCCAAAAAAACGACGCCTGGCAGGCCTACTGAATTATCTACAGCTTGGGAAAGCAGAGTGGCTGCTCTTATTCACAAAATGGAAAAGTGTGAGTTTCCGCTTACATCAAAGGAGATTAAACAATTAATATGTGCTTATATACAAAGGAACGGACTCATAACTCGTTTCAAAGATGATTACCCTGGCAAAGAATGGTTTCGGGGTTTTAAAAGGCGACACAGATTAAGTGTCAAAAAACCACAGTCCGTAGAGGTTGCCAGGAAAAAAGCCTGCAATCCTTTCACTGTTAACAATTATTTTGATTTGTTGGAGCGCATAACGAAGGAACTGGAACTAGAAGACAAACCCCAACATATATATAACTTAGATGAGACCAGCTTCTGCAACGACCCCACCAAGACTAAAGTTGTTGGCCTGAAGGGGTACCCTTCTACTAGAACAACTGCGTCCCCTGGAAGGAATAACACCACTGTACTGTTAGCTTCAAATGCGCTCGGTAAAAAGATCCCTCCCTTGATAGTATTTCAGGGGAAACAACTAGGGTCGAATTGCTTTTTCGAAAACGAAAATGTTAATACAGCGTATGTTGGAAGCCGTAAGGGGTGGATGGAAACCAAAATATTCGAAAATTATATCGCAAAGGTTTTCATACCAGCAATTGGACCGGAAAGGCCAGTCTTATTAATATTTGATGGCCATTCAACACATGTAGACTTGAGTGTTATAGAACTTCTAATGGCCAACCAGATAACAGTTCTTAAACTGCCGGCTCACTCATCCCATATTCTGCAACCATTAGACTGCAGCACAATGAAACCTATGAAAGACAACTGGGACAGTGAATTGGTAAAATGGCAAAGACTCCATGTGGGTGCAAAGCTTCCAAAACCAGAATTTGCCAGGATCATAACTAAGATATGGAATGATTTGAACCCAGTTATCATTCAAAATGGCTTTAGAAAATCTGGTATATATCCGTTGAATCGTGATACAATTCCAAAAGAAAAGTTTGACAAGCTTTCATGGTCAAAATGGGAAGAACATATTCGCCAACAAAATGAACAGTCTCATAGCGTTGCCAATAATAATGCTGAAGAAGGAAGGAAGGTAGAAAATGGCACTCAGGAAGATAAAAGTCAGGACAGAAATGAAGTTCCAACACTCACGAGTATGTGCACGAGCATGTGGCTTGAGATCCTTAATCGTGGGAAGAAAGAAATAGATCTACCCAAACGCGTGAAAGACCCTAAAACGTTTTTAATTTCACTTTCTAAAAATACCAATTCCAATATTACCAACAGTGGCTCTGGTAACGTCAAAATATTGAGCAATATCGAACTCACTTCAACTAGCTATCAAAAACAGAAAGATGAACATGTTTCATTTGAAGAACTTCTTTTGGAGACCATTTCACGTAGTGACATACCTAAAACTTCAAGAAAACGCGTTAGTCAAGAAGCAGAGATATTAACTTACAAAGAAGCTATTGATCGTATGAAAAAAAAGAAAGATGAAAAAGAAAAGGCGGAAGAAATTAAAAGACTCAATAAACTTAAAAGAGTAAACAACAAAAAGAAAAACGAGAAAAAGAAACAGAAAAAGTTGATTGACAAAAAAAGCAAATCTAAAAAAAGAAAGAATTTGGAATCGGACAGTGAAAGCGATTGTTCATACACACCGATGGATGATTCTGATGATGAAGATTTAGCTGCCTTTGCTCAAAGATTGTTGTGTGATGAGAGCTTTGACGAAGATTTGCAAGAGCCATTACTATCAACTACTAACGAAAATTTAGAGAAGAAACCTAAACTAAAAAGCGAAAGAGTAAATAAAAGACGAAAACAAATATCCGGAGAAAAGGATGTCAATATAAACGTAAGTCGTATTTTAGGTAAAAAAAAATAATTACCTACTTCTCTTCATATTTCATAAATGTTAGTAAAATAAAATAGGATAAGTACTTTATAACCTTAAATATATAATAATTATAAATATGTAGTAAAAAAAGTAATTTATGTATTTAATTTATTTTAGTTATTTGATATACAACTTACATGGTTGTTTAAAAATTTTCAGAAGGAAGTGAATTTTACCAAAAAACTATCTACTTTGGAAGATGCTTGTGAAGAAGAATTGCAAGAACCGCTACAATCTAGATCGAAAGAAGAAGAGAAAGATACACGTAAAATGAAAAAAGAAAGAGTGAACAAAAGAACTAATAACAATAGGATGGTGGAATCATTAAGAGGGAAGGAAGTAAGTATATTTAAGTTATATACACAATAAAATAGGATAAGTACTTACTGTATAACGTTAAATATATATTATTATAAATATGTGATGATATAAATGTAATTTATATATTTATTTTATATTACTTATTCATTATATAACTTATAGGGTTGTTTAAATATTAAACTAAATTTTCAGAAGGAAGTGAATTTTACCAAAAAACGATCTACTTTGAACGACGCCTGTGAAGTAGAGTTGCAAGAACCGCTACAATCTACATCGAAAGAAGAAGAGAAAGATACACGTAAAATGAAAAAAGAAAGAGTGAACAAAAGAACTAATAACAATAGGATGGTGGAATCATTAAGAGGGAAGGAAGTAAGTATATTTAAGTTATATACACAATAAAATAGGATAAGTACTTACTGTATAACGTTAAATATATATTATTATAAATATGTGATGATATAAATGTAATTTATATATTTATTTTATATTACTTATTCATTATATAACTTATAGGGTTGTTTAAATATTAAACTAAATTTTCAGAAAGAAGTGAATTTTACCAAAAAACGATCTACTTTGAACGACGCTTGTGAAGTAGAGTTGCAAGAACCGCTACAATCTACATCGAAAGAAGAAAAAGATATGCTTAAAATGAAAGAAGAAAGAGTAACGAAAAGATCTATTAACAACAGGATGGTGGAATCACTAAGAGGGAAGGAAGTAAGTATATAAGTTATATATACAAAAAATGCATACTTATATAAGATCGGTTAGCAAGTTTTTTTTTTTCAGAACGATATGCCGAATTCCTCCGAAGTAAATAACGATCTCAACGAGGGAGACTTTATTCTTGCTGCATTTCAGTCGATCAAAGGCAAAAGAACCTACAAATACGTTTGCCTTATTGATCAAATCAACCAAGAAAAAATTTTAGTAAAAGGACTCAAATCTTATAAAAATAACAGAGAATTTAGGTTAGTTGAAGATGATATTTCAATTATAGAAAAAAAAGATGTGATCTCACGTTTACCAAAACCTGTGTTAAATGAACAAAGAGACACTGTGATATTTCCTTATAAGGTAGAGATATTTGAATGTAAGTAAACAAGTTACCCTTTCTGAGAGAATGGACATTTGGGAAATGTAAACAATTATTCATATAGTATTAAGTACAAAAACGTTATTTAATTTAAGTGTTAAAACTAATTTCATGTTACTAATAGAAGCTTATAAACGTAATAAATTACGTTACGTTACGATTTTTCATATTAATTAGTATGGTATTCAGTACAAAAACTTTATTTAATTTAAGTATATACCAAAAGACTTATTTCTTGTTAGTTACTAGTAAATAGTTTCAAAATATAACTAAAAAAGACTGTATAAATAAACATAAAATATTTTATTATTATGATTAATAAAAATAAGCTAGACAAAATAGTTTAAGTATGCATAAAAAACTTTTTTCTTGGCATTAATTAAAGCTAGGAAACGTAACTTTGCAACCTTACTAATTAGTAAATAGTTTGATAAAAGTTAAAAAATGCTGTTTGATTAAGTTACTTATTTAGATTAATAAAGATAAAGCTAGATAAAATAGTTTAAGTATGCATAAAATACTTATTTCTTGTCATTAGTTGAAGCTAGGAAACGTAACTACGTAACATTACTAATTATTTAGTAGTCTGATAAAAGTAAAAAGGCTGTTTGATTAAGCATAAGTAAACTATTTTATGATGATTAATAAAAATATAGCTATTATTTTTTAGTCTGTTTAACAACTAAAAAACATTGCATAAAAAATATATGATTTTAAAAATAACAGTTTATCCCTGAGTTTTATTTCTGCTACCATGGTCTTCTTGGCGTGTCGATGGCAGACACTACATGACTGTCGATAAAATTGCGGTAAGGTTCCCATCACTATTTTTGAGAAATTAGTTGCAATTACCAGACCCACGGCAAAAAAGTATGTTTATGCGAAATTGGTCGTAGTTACAAGGAGATATGTGTCACAATCCTATGAAGATTCTCTTAGTCTTTGTGTTTAAAATACACACATAGACAATACACATAGAAAAATGTGGAGATAAAACGATTAGTTGCAATTACTGGTCAGGAGGGGTAATTGCAACTATTGCTGCCTTTGTCAGAACTATTGGCAATAGCTCTTTATTCTTCAGAGTTTTTCTTTGTTATGACAGTAGAATAAAATCTACATAAAATTTGACTTATGCATAATTTTACAGAAAAACATATTTCCCTATATATATATAGAATTATCAGATGATGAAGTTATGACTTCAATATTTTTAGTTGCAATTACAAGACCCCACCTTAGCACCTTTTGCGGGCCATTTTTCCACAGCGAGTAAGTTTTTATTTGTTTTTTTTTACGAGTTAACCTTCCGCCGCGCTGGTCAAATGTTAACCTTGACCTGACGCGTGCCGTTCCAAATTCGAAATTATGTATGTCTGGACTCCATTTTGTTGCAAAGTTATTTAGGTTCCAGCGTTGCTAAAGCGTTGTGTACTCTTGTCTTACTATTTGAAAACTTTTCCAGGGTCTACATTTTACCTGTAAATCCGCCTGGCGCGGGTTTCTACCTCCTTGTGTGCCCGGTTGACCGCGTTGACTGGTGATCGGCGGGTGCTGCCTTGGCCTGTACCTGAGGGGTTGACAACGTGGCGGTGGTGTTGGTACCCTAACTCTGCGGACCAGGTCAGCTCCTTCCAACATTTAATTACTTCTACGGCGCCCAACATTATTCTAGTTTAATTGGAAATATTGGAGTAAAAGTGTTCAACCATAAGATTTTAGCCGCTAAACCCACATTCGCTTTCTCGTCCCTATTGGAGTCTCAAGTTAAATAAAATTAAGAGCTATAGAGTAAGATAACTGTAGTGTACGCAAGGCCCTTAAGGCCCGGGTAATAACTTTCCTTTGTCTTTGTTTTCTATAATAGAATAAACGTTGTAATTACAGTGGTTGTATTTTCTTTTCTCTCCTTAAAATCCTTAGAATAGCCACCCTAAAATAAATTTTGGTAACAGTGTCACCCATCGCGGGGCCTTCCTAGCGAGCAACCTTTAGTCACATAAAAGTTAGCTAAAGGAACTTATGGTTGAACATTTTTTTTTCTTAGTGTACCTACTTGTTGTAGCATTAATTCTACTTACTGTCATAACCTTTAGTGATAAAAGCACATGTGTAAATTGAATATTTATTATACAAATTGAATAGTGTTAGTGATAAGAGTTACTATTAATAGTCTAAACTTTAAATATACATTCTTGCTGGTATTTAAATCCCAGATAGTTTAAAAATAAATAACTTACCTCTTAAGGTTAATTTTTTGGTACTATTGTGAACAATAGTAAGGTTAATAATTTTATTTCGTAGAAGTGTATTGTGTATTGGGCCGAGCACACAAGGTCAATTTTGTTGTTTCAAATCTTTATTTACATTGTTTTGCATGAACGACTGTGTCCCGAACAGGGGTATTGTCATATGGTTACTAGCGTTAACATAAAAAAAAATCTATTCTGTTAAATTGATTGTAATTGTACAATAAGTTTAAATTTTTTTTTAAAATGGAGGACCGCCCCATTAACTTTAATTGATTGCATAAAGACGAACTAGAGTATGAAGTGA
This sequence comes from Cydia splendana, assembly GCF_910591565.1. Classification (NCBI taxonomy): domain Eukaryota; kingdom Metazoa; phylum Arthropoda; class Insecta; order Lepidoptera; family Tortricidae; genus Cydia; species Cydia splendana. The sequence continues at coordinate 423,170 of NW_026946906.1, forward strand.
AGGTACGAGATGCCACTCCGGCGGACGATGTAAAGGGATTGAGGGAGCAAATCAGGAAGTTAGCGAGGGACTTACCGTCAGATGATATCGAAGAGTATGTTGGGCACATTTCGCCGGAGCTTGCTATAATTCAAAATAAATTGACTGAATTGGAAAACTTGACCACGGCCGCCAAGACTCCGATAACTTTAAAGTCTCTTAACCGGGTACAGGCTTTAGGGCATCACTTGTATCATCGTTTAACACGGATTAACCCGGAGGAGTCCGCTGATGTCACCTTGCACTCGGGGTTAACGGATCGACTCATGCGAATTCTTTCAAAGTTAGATAATATGCTATCGGTGTTTGTGTCGACTCGTTCCAATGCTGGGTTCGATGATGCGATGGAAGGATCGGGGAACCCCGTCCAACCTGAAACTTCATCGACAGCTCCTGCTACCTCGTGCTTTAATAAATATCAAACAGTTAGTTCTTTAAATCTTAAATTTAATGGTCGGACGTGTGTTAAGGCCTTTTTACAGCGGGTTGAGGAGTTGGCAGCTTCGCGTCGTATTACGGAAGCCAGGCTTTTAGCTTCAGCCGTAGAATTATTTGATGGGGATGCGCTGATGTGGTATCGCGGTATACGCACTGAGGTGTCCACTTGGGACCAATTGAAGGCTGTCTTAATAGATGAATTTTTGCCATTCGATTATGACAGGCGCTTATTGAAAGAAATTAGAAATCGTACTCAGGGTTCTAATGAGAACATTTCTACATACATTAGCATTATGCAGAATTATTTCAGTCGTTTGAATACGGAATTGTCGGATCAGGAGAAATTTGACATAGTTTCAATTAATGTTCGCCCGGAGTATACGGTACCTTTGGCCATTCAGTCGGTTACTACCTTAAAGGATTTGAAGAGGGTGTGTCGCGTGCTTGAGGACAGCTGGCAGCGGGCTAATGCTTTTGTGGAGCCTCCCAGACCTTCATCGTCTACCTTGGCCGCAGACTTGAGTTGTAAAACCTCTTCGCGTCCTAAAGTTGAGGCAGCCAATCCGCTGGAGAAGCCGTTCTGTGTTCGTTGTCGTGTAGATACGCACAGTTTGAGGGAGTGTAAGTCTAAACGGGTAGTTTGTTTCAAATGTGGTAGGGCGGGAGTGTCTTACCCAGATTGTCCCAATTGTTTTCCTAGAGCTTCTACTTCTACTTCGCCAGATGCTGGTGCTGTGCCTGGTGTTTCAAAAAACTAATTATTCCGGACCGCCGAATGTCGAGTCCTTACGATTTGGAGCGTGGGAACTCATGTAATTTGGTCGATTTTGGTGAAGATATTATGGGGGACATTGGGGTTAATCCAGACTGTCCTGATTACCCACTTATAGTTAGCACTTTAATGTCTCTTCCCGTTTCGGTGGTTCGGAGTCGGTTCATTTTAAATAAAGACGAGCGACCTCACATGTCGGTGGGAATTTTAGGTCGTTCTTTTCGTGGTCTTTTGGATACTGGGGCAGGGATCAGTATTATAGGTTCGAACTCGCATAGGGACTTTTTGTCATTGGGAGCTCAGTTGGTTTCTGCCACGGATAATACTCATATTATAGCGGCTAATAAAACGCGTTCGAGAATAATCGGGTGTATGTACTTGGTTGTTAAAGCTAAAAATTTAACACGCGAAATTAAATTTTATGTAATACCGGACGTAGGTACACGTATGATCTTCGGTGTTAATTTTTTTAAGGCATTCAATATCGCACCTGAATTGTTTAGTCAGTATGGGAACCAGGAACCGGACACTACCGTGAATGAGGTCGTGCCCGAAAAACACCTGTGCTCCTTACAAGAGTTGACACCTGATCAACGTGCCATAGCGGACGGGATTATTCGTAATTTCAAGGACATTTCGTTTGAGAAGAAAGGTTTGGGGCGTACGCACTTGCTCACCCATACCATAGATACCGGTGATAGTCCTCCGATTAAACAACGTTATTATCCGATCTCGCCACACCGTCTGGTAGAGCTTAACCGTCAATTAGATGAGATGCTAGAGCAGGACGTAGTTGAACCTAGTACTAGTGCTTGGAATAATCCTACCCTTTTTACAGCTAAGTCTAATGGGGAGCTTCGTTTTTGCTTGGATAGTCGCAAATTGAATTCTGTTAGTAAACACGATGCATATCCGTTACCGTATATATCACGTATTCTGGACCAGTTGAGGGACGCGAAATTCCTGTCCTCAATTGACTTAAAAAGCGCGTTTTGGCAGATTCCGTTAGATGAGGCGTCGCGCGAACGAACGGCCTTTACGGTGCCTAAACGTGGCTTGTTTCAATTTAAGGTCATGTGTTTCGGGTTGACCGGAGCACCTGGTACCCAGCAGCGTCTAATGGATAAGTTGTTTGGACCCGAATTTAATGACAGGCTTTTTGTGTACTTAGATGATATAATAATAGTTAGTCAGACGTTTGAAGAACATATTGCGTTATTAAATAGGGTATTAGAACGTTTGTCGGCCGCTAACTTAACTATTAATTTTGCGAAGTCACAGTTCTTTCGAAAGGAACTTAAATACCTTGGTTATGTAGTAGACGAGCGTGGACTGCATACCGATCCTTCCAAAATTCAAGCTATTGTAGATTACCCGGTTCCTACCAACCGTAAGGAAGTTAAAATGTTTGTAAGTACTGCATCTTATTACCGTAGATTTATTAAACATTTCAGTGACCTCGCGGCCCCCTTAAATACTTTGACTAGTACTCGGAAGAATGCTCCTCCTTTCGCGTGGTCGAGGGAAGCTCAGGAGTCCTTTCAAAAACTTAAGTCGGCTTTAGTTTCGGCACCGATATTATCGTGCCCAGATTTCTCGAAGCCGTTCCTTCTACATTGTGATGCGTCCGGGTATGGCGTGGCCGGAACTTTGACCCAAGTAATGCAGGACGGGCTGGAGCATCCGATAGCGTACGCGAGCCGCTCGTTAAACCGCGCCGAACGCAATTATTCCGCGACCGAGCGCGAGGCACTTGCCGTCGTTTTTAGTATCGAGCATTTTCGGCCATACTTGGAGGGTGGCCCACGATTTAAGGTAATTACCGATCACTCCAGTTTAAAGTGGTTTTTTAATTTAACCAATCCGACGGGCCGGTTAGCACGTTGGGGTTGTAGGTTATCCCCTTATGACTTCGAAATCGTACATCGTAAAGGTAAAGAACATGTAGTTCCGGACGCTTTATCTCGTAGTGTACCCGTGTTGGAAATTCATGCTTGTGAGTGGTATGATAAGCTTTTTGAACGTTGTCGGGTATCCCCAGGCTCGTGTCCGAATTACGCGATTCAAAATAATAAACTTATGCGTTACTGTAAAAGTAAATTCAAGCTTTCAGGGGAGTTTGATTGGAAGGTCGTGATACCATCGAGTCAACGTCCGGAATTAATTAAAACTTGTCATAACGAGGAGCTTTCCCATTTAGGAGTTTTTAAAACTTATAAAAGATTATCGTTACATTATTACTGGCCTTCAATGTACCAGGATGTAGCTAATTTTATTCGAGGGTGTGAGGTTTGCGCTGCGTATAAAAATTCACAGCAGCCCCCTATAGGTATCATGGGACACCCTAAGAACTGTTCGCGTCCATTCGACACGCTCAGTATCGATTTAGTGGGCCCACTACCTCGTTCCAGGGCAGGTTATACTTACATTCTGTCAGTATTATGTTGCTTTTCTAAGTACGTGTTGTTTTTCGCTCTTAGGCGAGCCGTAGGGAAGACTATCGCTCAGCGTCTGGAGGATGAGGTGTTTCTTAAGCACGGCGTGCCGCGCACCGTGATTGCGGATAATGCTACGCAATTCACTGGTAGCGAGCTTAAAGCTTTGTTTCAGAAATACTTCATTCCCCAAATTCATTACACCCCGCGTTATTGCCCTCAGGTTAACACCGTAGAACGCTATCATAAGACCCTGATGACGTCCGTCTCTATCATGGTCCAGAACGATCATCGAGCTTGGGACGTAGCCTTGCCGAAGGTACAGTTCGCCATGAATTCCACCACCAGCGAAACGGTTCGTTATTCTCCATTCTTTCTGGTTCATGGTAGGGAGGCTGTTGCTTGCGGTAAAGTCTATGGAGATTGCCAGACTTCGAAACTAGACCTATCAATTGACTCTCCAGATCGGTACGCGGAATCTTTAGGCGGTTTAAAGGAAGTTTTCGATAGGGTTAAGTTATCACTAATAAAAGCTCATGATAGAGGGGCGCGTTATTATAATAGGGGCCGTCAGTCGGTTGAGTTTAGTGAGGGCGATGTTGTTATGAAAAAGACTTTCCCTTTGAGTGACGCCGGTGAATTCTTTATGGCTAAGCTCGCTCCTAAATACGTGAAGTGCCGCATAGTTCGTAAACTCTCGAATTTAGTATACGAGTTGGAAGATTTTTATACGGGTAAGAATTTAGGGTCCTGGCATGCCCGAAATCTTAAAAGGTTTGATCCGTGATCAATTTCATTGGCTATAAGCCGTCTATCCACAGAGAGCATTGGCAGTGCAGGGCGAAATCCCTGATTTCGCACTGCAGGGCCAGTGTTCCTGTGAAGAGTGTCGACTGGTAGCTCAGTGGCTCTTTAGCCGAGCTATCGGACACTGTCCTTGACTCTTATGGTAATTGACTGTACTCAGTCATTACCACAGATTATTGAATAATCTGTTACCTTACGCACATTCCGCCATATAGCTTGGACGTGCAGCCCGCGACCCAGGTCGCTCGCTGCGCCGCCAAGATATACAGTGATGCAGTGCGTAGGTAGGGAGCTTTGCAGCTTCGCTTATTAGCGTTTAGTTTCGTTTAGGTTAATATGCGGTTAGGGTATCGTAGTATAGATTACAGTACAGTAATATTATAGTTTGTATGTGGTAACTTGTGCACAGCTCGGCTGTGCTTATTTTTTTTATTATAGTTTAATGCGTGGGTTCGAATTGGGTGGTCGTTGCTTTCCTTTATGCCTTTAGTGTCGATTTTTCTTTTGGGACTTCGTCTAGAAAATAAGAGGGTGGTTTTGCGAGCTGGGGACCAGCTCAAAATTTTGCCGTAGTCAAAATTTTCTTCGGGAAGGGGAGCACTGTAACAACAAAATTTTAATTCTTCATTTTTCAATTCTGTTTAGTATGGGACCCATCTTCGTTTGATACCCTTATCGCCATCTAGTGAGCGCAGGCGTTTTCACGCAGCGCCCTATCGAACTAAGCTTGGTCCGTGTTGCTATATTAAAAATAATTTCGGTTTCTTCCTACATTTTTGGTTTTTTTTTTATTCGAAAGGGGTTCGTAAATTAAAATTGTCTTCAAATATTGTTTTTGCTTTCTATCTAATATTAGTCCAAGTAAATTAAAAAAAGAAAGGTAATGTTTCCTTTTCAAAATCACCTAGGATCGCACGACTCCAGTTCGGGCTGTGGCAACTCTGCCATTCGGTCTGTCATTATTCCTGCCAAAATGAGAGACGAGCATTTTCGTTGGTGTTGCTCCGCAAACAAAAAGCCTTTTCAGGCGACTTCTAACCCAACCGGGAGACATCTCCCTTTTGAGTGAGTATTTTAGTGATTTTTGCGACGAGTTTTGTGTGTAAGATTCAGTTTAACAGTGTGGTGATTTTTATTTTCAGCCCCGGCGAAATACTGGAGCACATGCCGCTCCAAATTTAGTGGCCTTTGAGGCCGTGTTTTATAGACCTCGCTTGTGTCGACATATGTTGCATAGCACCTTTTGCGGGCCATTTTTCCACAGCGAGTAAGTTTTTATTTGTTTTTTTTACGAGTTAACCTTCCGCCGCGCTGGTCAAATGTTAACCTTGACCTGACGCGTGCCGTTCCAAATTCGAAATTATGTATGTCTGGACTCCATTTTGTTGCAAAGTTATTTAGGTTCCAGCGTTGCTAAAGCGTTGTGTACTCTTGTCTTACTATTTGAAAACTTTTCCAGGGTCTACATTTTACCTGTAAATCCGCCTGGCGCGGGTTTCTACCTCCTTGTGTGCCCGGTTGACCGCGTTGACTGGTGATCGGCGGGTGCTGCCTTGGCCTGTACCTGAGGGGTTGACAACGTGGCGGTGGTGTTGGTACCCTAACTCTGCGGACCAGGTCAGCTCCTTCCAACATTTAATTACTTCTACGGCGCCCAACATTATTCTAGTTTAATTGGAAATATTGGAGTAAAAGTGTTCAACCATAAGATTTTAGCCGCTAAACCCACATTCGCTTTCTCGTCCCTATTGGAGTCTCAAGTTAAATAAAATTAAGAGCTATAGAGTAAGATAACTGTAGTGTACGCAAGGCCCTTAAGGCCCGGGTAATAACTTTCCTTTGTCTTTGTTTTCTATAATAGAATAAACGTTGTAATTACAGTGGTTGTATTTTCTTTTCTCTCCTTAAAATCCTTAGAATAGCCACCCTAAAATAAATTTTGGTAACAACCTAAACCCAAATGTATTGACGCAAGCGTAAGGAGAGATAATGTCAGTCAGGAATACCTAGATGTATGTACGGGCAATAGAATATATAGTTTTTAGTTGGTCATAAGTTTACATATGTTTTTCCTTAACCAAGTTAACTTGAGTCTATTGTATAAAGCATTACGGTGCAATTATATAAATAATATTAACTAACCAGCCATGTAATGGTCATTACTGATCTGCACAACAAATGTATAGCATAAGTTTTTTATATCCGATATTCATTTAATGTTTTAGTTTTATCCTTATTATTAGCACTAAGCTAGCGCCGTTTAAACCATAATTTTGTTCATGTATCATCGCATTCCTTATATTATATTACGATGTAATATTAGAATAAGTGTGAGGGTGTTATGTATAGATATGTGGGTACTTATAAGATTGTATGCATACCGTTAGTCGGAATAAAGCATCAGCACCTCTAGCACATCTTGCATCCGCGACTTAGACCGCGACTCGAGTCGACATTCCCGCGGCTGTCAAATCTGTCGATTTCCGTAGCACAACTTGTACCCGCGACTGCAACAGCCGCGTAGAGAACTCAAAGTCGCGGCGCGACTCATCAGTGTTCCCCGATAGAATCAAAGTCTAAACATAAATGCTATTTACATGTGACAACACTGAATCGGAAACAGGGTTGCGCTATTTCATTCGTTCTTTGGTGGTAAAAAATCTAGTTTATTGTCGATGGTTAAGTTTTTCCTGTCAAAGTCAAGGAACTTTCAAATTTTGTCAACATGTAATTACGAGAAAAAATATGAAAAAAATGTAAGTAATAGAGCCTTATATACTAAATTTTGATAATATTCCTTAAAATATATATTGTTTTTTAATTTCTGTTTAATAAACCTTTTAAATAAAATATTTTTGTAAATAACTATAATTAATGGAATTGCTATTATTGGTTTTAGTTCTCATATTCCTGTTGTAAATTGTGTTTTTTTTTCAGAATAAGTCCAGCATTATCCTAGACACGATTGATATCCCAGCACCCAAAGGAAAATATTGTTAACAGGAACGTGCCAACGGGCCCCGAAGTGGAGAGTCAGGAAAAGAAACACACTAGGCAAGCTTTTAGGTTTCAAACGCGGAGCTGTCCCCGTTTCTAAAGTCACTAAGATGTGAGAAGCGCTTTAGCTTTAAGAACACCACCGAGGAAGTGAACTATTATAATAACCATAATGGTTATGGCGTACCTATCTATAGTTCGTTTTTTTAGCATTAGAAATAGGTAAACAATCTTGATGTGTCTTTTAATTGAAAAACACATTTTAAAAATAAGTTACGGCAAATATGTAACAATTATGAATCTAATACGATCATTTATATTTTTCTGCTTTCATAAGCAAATATTGTGCCAATAATGGATGGCATTTGTGTGTATGTGTACTGTGTAACTGTTTATGATTTGACAAATTGATATGAAAAGCTTATTTCATAGTCCTCGATGAAGTCACGACCATATTTTATTTTTTTGTTTACAAATCAATTTTCTTTCCAGGGTGATATTTAATTGTCCTACGCCGCATGTCGAAGAAAAAGGAAGAGAGAAAATACTTTTCAAGGGTAATAAAGAAGATTCTTACAATTTCTCTATTGTGGTTCTAGATGTTAATAATATATTAGGTTTAATAATAAGAAGTCGAATATTGCAAGAATATATAAGGCAAATCAATATATTATTAATTTAAATATTGTTTTTTTTTTCACTCCTGTATTTTTTACCTGAAATGAAACAAAAATAAAGTAGGTAGGTACCTACAACTCCTAGAAGCCATGATTAGCTCCCCAAGGCCCACTTCATACTTAATGCTGACAGCAACGTATCATAGCATGATCGTATCAGACCCTGTCAAACATGAAGTGAAACATCTAGAACGCGGGTATGATCTAGAGGAGTTTCAATATGGTAGAGTAGACCATATGATAACCGTACCTATGCTACGCAGACTATGACATGAGCGTAACGACTCCTTCAAAATATTGTTGGTCGGGTCGGTCCAGTCACGTCACGGTATGGTGTTGGCAGGGGACGGAATGGTTTAGTGGGTGATGACTGATAATATTTCATACAAAGCATGATTTTGAGCCGGACATGATCCTGTTACAGCCACGTATTACATCATTCTGTTACAGTACGATGCAGCGGGCACAGGCCACATGTAGGTATGTTTTGTTGAAGTCGAGGAAGGTTCCAAACGGTACCTAAATAGTAAGAGATTGTTGAAATTAGACATCTAACCGTGATCCTAAATACTACTACTAAGGCTTACTTAATAATAATAAGTTAACTACTTACTACTAAATTACTAAGTTGGATTGTTTGTTTTGAACATTTGTACCTACCCACCTCATCGGCTTCGTTTATGTACAAGCAAGCGGGCTCCGTTGTTAGTTGTTAGGTTGATGAAAGTTTTGTGTAAGGAAGTCTTAGGATTATACTTTTACAAACTTACGAACCTGAATTGAAATTTAAAAAATCCTACATATGTACCTATTTACTTAATTGAGTACCTACAAGCTAGCTGTTTGAAATTAAAGTTGTAAACATGATGGGTGTGTTGTGGTACTTGTAGGTATCACCGTGCATAATCGATATAAGAGTGCGTAAAGCGCATTTAGTGATTGTTCCATACTTCCTTATCCCTTAGGGCAATAAGTAATTATACAAATTATATTATTACATAATATATGAAACTTGTTTTTAAGTTATAATTATCATGAGTTCAGTTAAAAAAGTACAAGCAAACCACCCGCGAGAGCGAGTCGCGTTATAAAGTCGCGTAGACTTCGACTCGCGGATTGACATAAAGCCGAGAGAATATTTTGTCTCAAAATAGGCAGTTGTGCTACGGATTTTAGTTCAAAGTCGCGATCGTTGTCATTTTCTGACAGTGACACCTGATCGCGAGTTTGTCGCGGCTCTCGCGCGTGAGTTGTGCTGCCAACACGCGACAAGCCGCCAAGTCGCGCCGATCTGTCTCTTCTCGCGCCTGTCGCGGCCAGTTGTGCTAGAGGTGCTGCTGTGTTAACGTACTTTCGTTGTTTTAATTATCAAATACTTCACCGGGTTTACAGCTAATTGCCAAAACCGGGTTTTCACTTTAATAAAACCGGCTTTTTCGAGTTTTACGATTTTACAGTTTTGTAAACATAGTTTAATTATTTTGAAGAGCAAATTAAAAAAAAACAATACATTATACGCACTAATTGTATAAATGAACAGCTTTTTAGTCTCCAACGTTAATAACGTTATATCTATTTGCCCAGTTTTGCAGATAGGCTGCTTAGGTGCTCCTTGAAGTTAAGGCTTAAATCCAGAATGGTTCGGAGATATTTAGGAAGGAAGTTGTGTCGGAGAAGATTGCCCCTGAATTTTACTCTCAGCTCCTTGTTGGCTAGTTTGTTGCACTGGTGAAAGCAGAACACCTCGGTCTTGGAAGTGCTGGGGCACAAACGCCACTGAGAGAAATAGAGTCATCTAATAGATCCAGGTCCTTTTCGAGGCTATTTAGTTCCATTTCCAAGCTGTCTTTTTGTGTCACAAGGGCCACGTCATCAGCATAAGAAAACTTCCGCGATGTGGTGTTAGGCAGGATACGACTCAACCATCGGTATTTTCAGACCTATGACAATATGACAACTAAAACTAGGCGGTGTTGAGTTTGTGGAAAATCCGCTAGCACGTACAGCTTGGCGGCCACTGGGGTACCCTCTATTGCTCTTGTTGTGAAGACTAGGTCCAGGTTGTGGTCACTTCTCCATCGAGCTGATTTGAACGTTCCTTTGCCTTTGTGAGAAACGACTAAAACAGTGTTGTTCCTATCTGCCCAGTCCATGATCGCCTCCTCGTTGGCGTCAGATTGCCTGTATCCCCAGCTGGTATGGTGGCTATTCAAGTCTCAAATGTAAAGGGATGGGTGTTCCAAGAAAGGGAGGGGTGGAGTACGCCAGCAGCTACGTGGAGGCTCATATATGCTGCATATCCGCATCTCGCCGATTTGAATAATCGTGGTGGCGATGTTGTTGCCATCGATATTATTTGAAATCACGATGAGTAAGAGAAGACCGGCCGTATGTCGAAGTTCTATATTAATTCCTGCTACCAAATCATATCCCGGTATTTTACCTCGTTTTGCGAGTTGGGCATCATCAGCGGTGTACTTCCAGAAGGAGGACTATGTCAATACCGTTGTCATATAATAGGTTGCTTAGGCATTCCGTTTTAGAATTGCTGCTTAGTTAAAAACTTTATTGATGGGTTTGGATTTATTTATTGATATGGTCTTGGTAAAGATAAAGTAAATAGAAATGTCGTGGAAGACGTAATATCAAAGCATTGATCCTAAAAATACTTGCTTACTTTACAAATTATACGTAAAATCGAAATCACCGAAAAAACCGGAAATCCGGTCTTGCAGTCTCACAAAAACCGAAAAACCGGTTTTCTAAAATACGCACGGTTTTGTGACCCCTAGTCCCAGGCGATGCCGCTGGGCACGATTGTTCCTTGGATCATACTTAATTAATCTAATGTCTTAACCTGGATATTAACTCTTTGCTTCCACCCAAAAAGGGAGAGGAGAAATCCGTTTCCGGCGGTACACTGCGGTCTGTTTCTACCTACCTGTAGCTGTCACGTCAAGTTTGGTATCATTTTCGTATAAATCAAGGACAAGGAATTCATTTTTGAAATAATCGTTTTACCTTTTCGTACAAAAAATGGATTGTTGCACAAAAATACAGATGCCATTTTTGTGAGTATTTATGTGACGATTTGCACTGTATAAAAAATTTAACAATTTAGCCCATTTCAAATACATTCTGAAAAGTGTCACTTTATTAACTAGGCGTTCATACGTTCGCACGGCGGTAGTAGTTCCCATACAAATGGAATGCTATAGTTTTTTAATTAATTAGCTATTTAAGTTATTACTACACAAAATTTTACCAAGGGAATAAGTTGAATACGTATTTTCACACAAAATAAGTGAGACTCTGATTTTCATCAACATGTTTTATTAGAAAAAAATAACTTTAACAAAAATAACTTTATAGTAGGTACGCAACGCTTAATAAGTAATCAGAATCAACATACATATATTAATTATGCTTAAACATAGTCATAAGAGATCAAATTGAGTCAATTAAATTTAAATATAATATTTTAAGTTATTACTACACTAAATTTTACCACAAGAATAATACGTTTAATACGTATACGTAATAAGTTTAATACGTATTTTTACACAAAATAAGTGAGTCTCTGATTTTAATTAACGTGTTTTATTAGATAAAAATAACTAACAAAAATAACTTTGTAGTATGCAAAGCTTAATAAGTAATCAGAATCAACATACATATATTAATTATGTTTAACACAGTCATAAGAGATCAAATTGAGTCACTTAAATTTAAAATAAAATAGTATTTTCAGTCTCAAAATCAAAGATAAAGCTTTGTAAGAATTAACCATAAGGGACCTTGTCGAACTGTACTATATGCCTAAGTTAACATATTAACAGTAAATATACGTTACTGTCTGCAACATAAATATGCGCCGCACGTAATTGTATAAATAGCATGTAAGCAATAATAGCCTATAAATATGTTATGTTTAGATTTGTAGCATGGAGTAACTCAGACAGCTGATGCCACCCACCGCCAATCGATTTAATAAACTAATTGTAAGCTTTCTTGAGCTTACCGTGGGGCTTAGTCAATTTGCGTAAAAATGTCCTATAATAATATTTATTTATATTTATTTATTTATTTATTTAAATTGTTCATTTCCGAATGTAATATGATACCATGTAATCCGATATTGCAAACATAAAAATAATGCTACATTTTCTTCAACCTTGTACTTTAGACCTAATGTAAAGAACAAAGGAAATGCTTTCCTATATAAACCGCACATTTTATTATAAAAGACAATTGATATCCAACCGTTGCGTGTATAACTCATAAACCACCTTCTCCCAGCCGAAGGCTTACACTTCATGGCGACCCTGCCAGTCGGGCTGCTCGAGGCAGCCCCAGTTTAGACGCCGCCCAGTAGCCCAGCCAGCCAACCAGCCCCGCCGCCACTACCAACACCGCCTGGTCCCAACAGCAAACACCAGATGACTATGCCAGGACGAGTGCGGCATGTGCGCGCCGCCCGCCGCCGGAGCCAGTGTGCTCCCGCACCCGCGCTACAACACCAAGGCCGCCCGGCTCCGCACCTTCAAAGACTGGCCCAAGAGCATGAAGCAGAAGCCCGAGGAGCTCGCCGAGGCCGGCTTCTACTACACCGGCCAGAGCGACAAGACCAAGTGCTTCTACTGCGACGGAGGACTCAAGGACTGGGAGGAGGACGACGTCCCGTGGGAGCAGCACGCGCGTTGGTTCGACCGGTGCGTGTACGTTCAGCTCGTCAAGGGAGAAGATTACGTCCAGAAGGTCATATCGAAGGCGTGCGTCATCCCCAAAACGGTACCTGATTGTGAAAACTAACAAGTAAGCAAGCACACCAACTACTTAAGATTTTTTTTTTTCTCGCCTTATTAAAGTTAGCAGTAAAAATTATCATTAAGTATAATATTAATCAAATCCATAATCTATCTATCTATGGGAAGATAGATCTATAATCTTAATAATGTATAATCTATTCTTTAAACATGCAGATCCGTCTGCGAGCGATATTCCAAATTCTACTATCTATTTATCTATTAAAACAAATATAATTAGTTTACGATTACTACTTGATGACGACAAACAAAACATGAATATATGTTAAAAAATTATATATTCACCAGTTGACCATAAGTAATAATTATTAAAATAAAACAAGTAATAAAACATACATAAGTATAGATAAAATTAAATATCAAAAACTTATTAAAATAAAACAAGTAATAAAACATACATATAGATATAATTAAATATCAAACAACTTATTAAAATAAAACAAGTAATAACACAAAAAAAATCTAATATCCATCAATAATTTCAACCAGTGCATTCGTTAATTAAAACAAATAAACAAAATTTAAACAAGCAAAGTACATATAACGCGTCACATGGTTAACTAAAACAACTTTATACAATCAGCAACATTAAATAACTAAGACGGGGGTGAATTCCATTAGTTGCATATTTGCTATTAATTTAACATATATATCTTCATATAGGTATCTTAAAGACCACAATAAAAAAAAAATACTACCCCAACAATAACATTATTTAGCTTCGTTTAAAACAAAACAAACCACTAACCCACCATCCACCACCCACCACTAACACTAACAAACTAACCTAACATTTCAAAACAAAACCCATTTCCCAACCTAAAGACAAAACCACTAACACACTAACCTATCATTAACTTGAACTAACTGACAAACACTAGAATCTACTATTCCACACATAAAACAACATTTACTTATGATCTTGGATCTCGACATTTACTTATGATATCTATGAACTTATGATCTTTTCAAATTATTATCCAATTTAACGTTCAAAAATTTAGCTTTCACACCATTTGGTTTTCAATAGGTAACATATTTAATATATTTTTGCAAAGGCCCTCTTAACCAGTTACAAATTAATTTCGTGTTTTCCAAAAGAAAAGAAAAAAAAAAACCCCAATCAAATCATTTCACTATTACAATCAATCAATCAAACTTTTATTGGTGAATTAGAAGTATTTTACATAACAACACTATATTACAATTACTAAACACATTATTATTTTATACATGAAAACATTACTTACACAGAATATTATTACTATTTTAGGTCAAATTATTTTAACTTACATATATTTTAATACCTTTAATGCGAATTATAATCTATTTTTTTATTATTATCTGTTCAATTTACAAATTTGATTTCAATGTTTTTATTAATTGACGATATAACTTATTTCTATGACATGTAGTCAATCTGAGTAAATATTTTGTTTTTAAATCTAAAGTAAATAGATAACATTCTTACATTAACATACATTACCTTTCATTTATATATCAATAATATTCAATCCACGAATCTACTACTTAACTAATTAGTTATTGCATAAAAATAAGAAAATGCCATCAGCCAGTCACCACTCTCATAAACTTATAATAACCAAATATAAGAAATAATACAAAAATTAAATTAGAAAATCAATATTTACATCCAACAAATTACCAATAACAACAAAACATACAAAGTAACACAAACATAACAACAGTAACTACAAATCAACTTAAACATATGATTAATGGAATGCACCAGACTTGTGAAGGCCGCGTCACGCGTACTCGTCACACGCCACTAGGGCTTCCAATACCGGGATCCCGGGATCCCGAAATACCGGGATCCCGTCTGATTTAACGCATTTTTCAATACCGGTATTTTTTAATGCAATACCGGGATCCCGGTATTTTCAAAAACAAGGAAAATGTGCTGATTATAACGGTTAAAACCCATTAAAATTATTAAATTCGGCTGTATCAAGAAGATTACTAGCCCATTTAATTAAAGAAGATCATTTAATTGAAACAAGATCAGTGCATATGCGTTAGATACATATTTGGTGATGAATTCTGATGTTCAGGATATGATATTAATATAATTAGTTCTTAAAATTATACCAATAAGTAAAGACCGTATCATTAATTATGGGGACAACTTTACTTAGCCGTTTTTTTGTATTATAATTTTATTTCAAAATTACACATGTGTTTTATTAGTGCTTTCTTCTAGCTGAGCTTATTCTTGTAGCTGTCTCTGTCATTTCGCTTGCAACAGAAATTGAAGGGATTCCAAAACGTGGGGTGAAAAAACGGTTTTATGTAAAAATAAAAATTCACCACATTTATTCCGCAGCTGCTCAATTGAGCAATCATGAAGAGGACACTTAGATAACATGTTCTGGGAGCTTATTAACCTTTTGTTACTTTAAATCGTACCAAAGAGTCGGTGAAATAGTCTCAAATTCAGCTCGATAGGCTTGTCTAGACTATACATATTTGCTATACGGTATTAAAAGCATCATAAAGTCCCTAAAATAAAAAAAATATGTCATACCTTCTTAAATCAGATATAGCTTAACACACACCACACACACTTAAAAATACCCTAGTAATACAAAATAATACACATGCCAACAGTTACACCAGGTTTTATCTGTCCCTATAATTAACGATACGGTCTTTAGAAAGAAATAAGCAAGGAATTGTAGTATGACACTTTAAACTCTCGCGTTTTGTACACATATTTAATTAAAGGTAAAAACAATGAAATTATATCGCGGTAGACCCGTTTGTGTAATTGAATTGTAGTATGGCAAACGAATTTTTGGTGGCAAATTTGAATATAGTTGGCTGGTTTATTAGGTTGAACTAAAAATGTAACTGGTGAAGTCAACAAGGCGGATAAAATGATTGCCATCCTGGAGGGTGACATTATTGTTTAATATCCTAAGCCCTAGGCTAAGGACATACATATCCGGTGTTATAGTGAGCCTTATTTTAATAAAACTCAAAAATTTTAAGCGATTCATAGTCAATACCGGGATCCCGGGACCCCGGTATTGATAAAGACAGTTTCGGTATTAATACCGGTATTGAAAGAGGTCCGGTATTTGGAAGCCCTACACGCCACCCAATACGGATGAACATGCAACATATGCTATGTCATCTCAAATTTCGAGTACCTACCTACATAGAAAGAAGAAAAATAAATAACCATAAACAGTTCATACACTTGACG
Source organism: Cydia splendana (assembly GCF_910591565.1). Lineage (NCBI taxonomy): Eukaryota > Metazoa > Arthropoda > Insecta > Lepidoptera > Tortricidae > Cydia > Cydia splendana. The sequence goes on from NW_026946906.1 coordinate 439,393, forward strand.
CATTATTAGAGTTTTAAACTAAAAATTATTCACAACACATAATATGAAGATCAAGGCATAATATAGGTACTATACGACTAGCTATACACTAAATATAATGAAAGACAAATAAAAAAGAAAGGAAAAATATAAATATCACATTGAGAGAGCTAAATCAGATAAGTGTTGCAACCAACAATTAGCCTGATCAACTAAAATTTATTGTGACTCTTATATGCTTTAAGTTTTCAAAATGATGATTTCCTTTCAAAACTGGGTGGCTCGTGGAAATAAATAATGTAAGCAAGGTACACCAGGATACAACCAGGCAATAACCCTTGAAACCTAAACAATTCGAGCGAGCTCTCAATTGCAGCGGTCCTTGGGCACACGGAAAGGTTTTTTGTTGTTCCGATGTGTGAAAACAACTGTTTGGCAATACATATTAACGCGCAATATGTATTAGCGCGCTATAATAAATAATATATTTTTTGTATCCTTAATAAATATGTTGTATGTAAAAAAAGGTCGGCCGACCGAGAGCGCTAACTATTAAAAGGCGCTGTGTACTTTTTAAAAGACAGGTGACAGGTATCACAAAGTCAGCTTACATTATTAGGCCACAATGCAGACATTACAAAATGGCTCATTGGCGATTAATTATTACAATAATAAACAATTTTCCACAAATCACGAGCAAGAATTAGGTCACAATGCAGACATTACAAAATGGCTCATTGGCGATTAATTATTACAATAATAAACAATTTTCCACAAATCACGCGCAAGAATTCTGAAGGAAAAAATAAATGAAAACCTCAGGGAAAATAATGACACATTAGAATAGCATATTTTTTTTGACAAGCACTGAATCCTTGAGACATCATGATACGGTCAGTTACCTTGCATGAAGGTCCTTGGACACATAGTATGTTTATTAATATAAACATGTGTTAAAAACAGCCTGTAAAAAAAAAGTATATATAAAAATAAAAAAAAACAACTATCAATCAAAACAGAGAAGAAAATAAATAAATAATACAATAAATTATGTACTAAATATATTTATGAATAAAATAAAATTAAAACAAAGAACATTAATTAAATAAAAACAAAATAAACGTAATACCAACATTAAATAAATACCTACAATGATAATACATAATACAGTGATAATAATAAACAAATCAATAAAATAAAATAAAAAAAACATACTTAATTAAAAATAAGTCAAATTATTAAATCACAAAAAAAAATACCTTACATGTAAATACAATACACGTTGTATTGTGTCCATAATATAATAATAAATTAATGAGTTAATGACCAGTTTACATGTCGAAGAGAATTCGCAAAGATATCTAACAACCTACTTACCTACTTACTACAATAGGCAAATGTAATAAAAAAAATATATAAAATAAATAAAATAATACAAAACTTATTTCACTCAAAAGAATACCACTTCATTTAAAAGTTTAGAGTATTATATTAGATTAGATTAGATTAGATTTATTTATTTCACAACATATGATTACAGTACAAATTACATTAATGTCAATTTATAAGAATCTATATTGTGATCGTCAGAAATAAATTTAAATAATAGCAAGATAATCCAAATAAATTAATTTCATTAATAATACATAATATGAAAAATTTCACCTGAAAAGGATCGTCAAATAATAACAATAATAAACAAAGACAATGTCAAGAATAGGTATGCGAATATAAATTATACAGTTATGTCAAAAAATTCACTTATTGAATATAATGGGTTGTCCAGTAAAAAGTTTCTCAATCGACGCTTGAATGTTGTATCGGATGTTTCCGTCCTTATTTCTGCAGGTAATCGCTCATAATAAGTCGGACCGATAACACGCGGGTTTTTTGCTGCAAGCGCCATGCGACGTGGAACTGTTCGTAATCGACCTGTAGTTCTAATGTTTATACCAGATACCTCAACGCGTTTAAACAAAGATAAGTTATTTCTCACGTACATAATGATTTCGAATAAATATAATGAGTAGTGCGTCATTATTTTATGCGTTACAAAAAGGTCTCTGCATGAATGTCTACGCTTCACACCCGCTAGCGTTCGTATTGCCTGTTTTTGCATAATAAACACTCGATTGGCATCCGTAGAGTTCCCCCAAATGAGTACACCATATGTCATAAGTGAGTGGAAGTGAGCATAGTAGACCGATTTTAATGAAACGTACGAAATAAGGGGTTTCAACTTCCGTAACGCAAAGACCGCACTACTCAATCTATTGCATAGCTGGTCAACATGGCACTTCCAGTTAAGATTCGAATCCAACATAAAGCCAAGGAACTTAGTTTCATAGCACATTGGCATAGGGCAGTCTACTACACATGGGGTCGTGTTAGTCATCCGTCCTGAGAATAACATTACGTTAGACTTGCTGACGTTAAGAAGTAACCCATTTGCAGCAAACCACCGCTCCAACTGTCTACATGCCTCGTTGATGTTCTCACCAAGTTGCTCGTACGTTTGCGCGCTGATTATGACCGTAGTGTCATCTGCAAATAGTACTGACAGCCCGGTGGTGATGGCAGATGGGAGATCATTGACGTAGGCTAGAAACAGGGTGTTTCCAAGGGCTGATCCCTGGGGAATGCCTAGTTTGATAAGGCCAATGTCAGACTGGAATCGCTTGCCATTTGAGGACAGTTTAACCTGTTGTCTTCGGTCCGACAAAAATGAAGCGATTAAGCGATGCGCCTCACCCGTCACGCCATAACACTTCAGCTTATCCAGGAGCATTGTGTGACTTATTACGTCAAATGCTTTAGACAAGTCACACATAATACCGGCCATTTTGTGTCGTTTGTCTAAACCTGTTATAATTGTATCGACAATTTTGTGAGCTGCAGCGGTAGTTGACATGTTTCGTCTGTAAGCGTATTGGTTTGGAGTAAGCAGATCGTTACATTCCAGGTATGTCATCAGTGCTGATGACAAAATGGACTCCACAATTTTCGAAATGGTCGGTACTATGGTGATCGGCCTGTAGTTATTAACGTCTGTTTTTTCTCCCTTCCCTTTGTATACTGGGCATACCCTTGTACTCTTTAACACGTCAGGGTAGACGCCAGTTTGAAACATCGTGTTGATCAACACAACCAAGATGTCAGAAACGACCGGCCAGATACATATGATTATATTTAATGATATATCATATGTATCTACGGTGTCGCGTGTCTTTAACATTGATTGTATTGTCTTGTGTAAGAGTTCGGGTGTGACAATAGGGAGACGAAATGAGGGTATGTCTGTGCCACTAAGGTGTTGGTGTAGGTACTGTGCAGATAAGGACTCATCACTTTGAACCACAGACTTGGACGCTATTTGTAAAAAATGTGAATTAAAGGTATTGGGAACCTCACTGTCCGAGATTTTTTCGTTTGAAATTGGGTCATTTAAGGTAAACACTTGAGTTTTATTAGTTTTAGTACCTATTTCATCATTGATGACTTTCCAAATTTCTTTAGAAGGGTTTTTGCATTCTTTTAGCCTATTTTCGAAATGAGATTGCCGAGCACGAAGTGTAGCAGACTTAATGAGCTGCGCATAATGTGTAATACATTCTGAGATTAATGCAGTATCCGGGTATTGTCGGCGTATTTCCAGGAAGTCGTTGTATTTACAAATGTATTCGGACAGCTCGTCATTCATCCAAGGAACCTTACGCCCATTAACATTTGTTTTTAAATTCTTAAATGGAAACCGCAAATTAATATAATATGTAAGTGTGCAAAACAAATAATTAGTAGGTTGAAACTTTCAACTGGTACTAGCAAAACAAATAGTTAGTGGGTTGAAACTTTCAACCGGTACTAGCAAAACAAATAATTAGTAGGTTGAAACTTTCAACCGGTACTAGCAAAACAAATAATTAGTAGGTTGATTGTTCAACTGGTACTAGCAAAACAAATAATTAGTAGGTTGATTGTTCAACTGTTGCTAGCAAAAAAAAATAATTAGTAGGTTGAAACGTTCAACTGGTACTAGCAAAACAAATAATTAGTAGGTTGAAACGTTCAACTGGTACTAGCAAAACAAAAGAAATGATAAGCGAAATCATAACACTTACCTGCGATACAAACAGAGAATAATTAGTAAGTTGAATGTTGGACTGGTACTAACAAACCAAAAGAGTCAAATGTACCTAGTAACTAGTCTAGTAGAAGCGATAGTGGTGGTTGGTACTAACGATAGGACCTTTTGTTATAGGTCGTCCAAATTAGTACAACATAGTACTTAAACCTAAACTGACGCGATATAGTGTTGGTTGGTACTAACGATAGTATCTTGTTTTAGGTCATCCAAAATGTCCTAGATACCACCATTAGATGGATTCTTTAGCCCACCAAAACTTAATAGGGAGGCAAAATAGTCATAAACTGACATTATGTTAGTATAGAGTGACCTCCTAGTATGTAATGTATTTATTGAATTCGAAATTATATAATAAGCAGTTAGTGCCTCTGCCTACTGTTCCAGTTAACTTAAGGCGTAGGTATAGATGGATGGCCTCGGGAATAGGCATATCTACTAATGTAGATTCAGGATAGATTTCAATTATACAAAAAAAAAATACGCCAGTTGGAAAACATTTCCTGTAAAGTATTACAATTTAACCTTCTTCTAACCTATACCCGTATCATAAATTACTGCATTTTGCAGATGTTCGTATGGGTAAGAACTTAATGTATCAGCTTAAATAAAAACGAACAAAGTATATACAAAAATATATTATACGACGACTTAGACGGTAGTCCGGTTAAAGATTGTTGTAGCAATCCTGTTGGAACAGTTAGAAGACGGGTTAAATTATAGTTTAAGAGAAACAAGCAGGTGACCAGGATAAGAGTAATAATGCATTCTGCGTAAGTAGCCGTGGAAATTGTGGAACACAGAGGCATGCCTAAACTGCCCAAATAAAACCTATAAATAGATGAGGAGATACAATTATTCAAAATCGTATATGACCCAGATTTCATATAATAAATCCCAATTCCAATCTATTTTAGAGCCGGAATACATGATTCTGTAGAATAATAATCAGGGTAAAGCTCAATTACAAACCCAAGTACAACAGGTACGTAAATAGACACTGGGCCTGTCATAATACATCATGTCATGTAGTACCTAAAGTCAATGCTGTAAAAACTGAAGTGGCGATGCGGGGAGCCTTACACGGTGAGGAAGCACTGCTTACTTAACTAAACTACGAAACTATACCCAAGGCAACCATGACTAAGGTACTAACAGAAAAAACTCTAGTGACCAGCAGTTAACCTAATGTCTTGTAAATAGACATACGACTTTTGTCGGTTAACAGTGTAGATGACGAAGTTCCTTTTTAACTACCTAGGTAGTAGGTACACCTACTCAGATGAAGATGAGTGATGTGTGTGATGTGATGACTAATTATAATTAAGTGTAATTAAAAAGGCACTTTACCGGAAAATATATTTCCTTATTTCAGTCACATGCATAAACTTACAATAATTAAGGATGCCAAAACGCTTAGGTATGCGGTTGAGACAATACATACATTAGAATTATACATAGTCTCAGCACCGATACATTAAATCAAAACAGAAACAAATAACTAAATACTGTGTGTAGGTACCTACACATTATAAAATAAAAACAATAAGTATTCGAATTAACCGTGATTTTGATCGCTCTCAATGACAGTTTGCCTGATGTTTAATTTGTTGAGGCTAACTAATTAAGTAAAACTAGTAGATCAAAGTTGTAGCTTGAACCACTTCATTGATCTACCCAAGAGTACACATTTATTGTACTAATTGAGCACTAAGACTCAAAAGACCAAAAACCTAGGTCTTATCATTTAGAAACGTTAAACGTAACGATAAAATGGTAAAGGACCTAAACATTCGAACTGTACTCTGGTGTACTCAGTATTTCATGGGATCATGGTTAGAATAATGGAATTCCATTGGTTCGTTGGAAGATGTTTGTTGAAATTAAATGACATACTTACCAATGGCAGGATATAGGAAGCAGACATACAAGGTGTATACCTATGTTTCAGGTTTATAAAATATGTTGCAAGTAATTGAAATAAACCGAAGAAAAAGTGTACAAGTACAAATAATAATATTTATGTGACAGTCTGACAGTAATTATTGTGGAAATAATAATACAATACTTACTGGTCACAATTCAATTGAAAAATCAGCTTTAAATTAGTAAAGTGTTACGTTATTTTCATAACATAAATTGTAATTATGATTCTTCGCATAAGTAAGTTGCTAGAATAATATTACATTCGATATTATATTTGCTGTGTTACTTTTTGAGCAATAAAATTAATAAAATAAATATTTGGATTAATTGATGTCAAGATTATATTATTCAAGTATTATAATTAAAGAACGATAATTAGATATGTATGCAATGCAATTAATAATAATAATGGCCAAATAGGCAGGTAAATCTTAGTAGGTACCTAACAAATTAATAATATATAAATCTATTTATATAGATTATTGTTTGCTTATGCTTAACCTATTCATAAGTAAAACTAATCATACTTGACGTGGTACCTCTACAACGAATGTAACATTCCTACTTTATTAGACCTTGGATTATCTTCAACTATTTTAAATTGCATTATATATATTAACATCATACAAGACTAGTAAAACAGAGTCAATCAGTTATTGCCAATAAGTAACTAATGTCCAAGACGCTTGGCAAGCTTACAATGTTATTGTACCTAAATCATGAAATAGGTATTAATTAGGCAAATATTATATTGTATGCTAATGAAAATACCTGGAAATGTGTAAGCATCAAAAGGAAAAGTAAATCTTTGAGTTATAAGCAATTGAATAAAAAAACTCAAAACTGCAAATAGGAGAAGGAGAGGGACTGACACCTAAGAAGAAATTGTAAAAGTAAAATACTAGTTTTACAGATTTAAAGGCTTGCTAGTGTTGGAAAATATTTATTATTTAACTGTTGTAAAATGAATACATCCACACCTCGCCGAGTTTCTTATGCCGGTTCTTCTCGGGTCTGAGGTTAACCTTTCCGAACCGGTGGTAGTATACCTAGATTGGAAAAATAAATTAACCTAGCGAGTATAAGATACTACGATAAACTGAACTATTGTTGCATGATAAATATATAAAGTAAAATAAATAAATCATTATAAAAAGGGAGAGATGTGACGATTACACAATAAACAGTACGACGCAACTACCCGCTAGCTTCACTCCGTGGAGAAGTGTCATGGCGAGTGGGTAGCTGGCGGAGTGCACGAGTGATAACAGTTGTTTCATTTGATCACCCAGTACACAACGGAGCCTGGACGTCACATAAGGTATGGAAATCCTAACCTAATAGCTACCGTATTTGTCCATTTCCTCCCGAGCTGCCGATTGTATTCAGGTAATACAAAATTTTGGGCGAGGTGATATTCTGTGTAACGATTGACGTACGGTTGTACATAATACGAAAATATTAAAACTGCAACGATTTTGTTAGGCGGTACTTACGTAAGTAGGTTATGAAATTCCAAACTCACGTAAGAGGAGTATTAAAGAAACTAATGCAGAATTTAAATATTACTGTAAAAACGTAGATCTAGTACCTATACCTAATTTTATAGTTTTGTTTACAATCAATGTTAATAAAAACAATTATGTATATGCACAGTTGATTTTGTCGACTGTTTACATAAGAACAGTGGTTAACTTTACAACTATTATTGAGTAAATAATTGATGATACGTAGCTCGGGAGGAATGTTTACTAAGCAAGGAAGAAATATACGCGTGCTTATTACACTAACTCTTTGACAATGGCTACTGTGCGTGAGCCTGGTTACCAAATGTAAATCCAAAAGTGTAATCAATGCAAGATAGATCAATAATTGGGGTCACTACAAAAAATAATGTATTCATGTTACATTATTCCTATGATGTGGCACCGACGTATTAGCCATGAATTTTTCCATGAAATGACAGAAACGAATATGCTGATGGTTTGCGTGTTACAAATACAGATGGTACATGGTTTATTTTCTGACTCAAAATCGTATATTAGAATTCATATGATATAAAGGGTAAATAATCAAACTACCTTCGCGGAAATCATGATTATTATGAGTTGTGTATTTACCGTTCATACTTAAAATATACCGACCTATTTAGTCGTGTAATTAAATACTAAGATATTTTTACATGAGGGAACGTATAGAGAAACCTGCATATCAAGTCGGTATAGTTGTATACATTTTATGGACCTTATGTCCTAAAAGAAATATTGTTCGGTTAAAATAACCAGTTATAATCAATTGAAATGCTATTTATAGCACGATATGGGTATGAATCGATGTTAACTTGGTGTCGATTTAACATGTATTCATATATACATAGGTATGTGCTGTTAGAGAGTGTGACGTCTAGGTTCTGTTGTATTACAAGGTGATAAATAAAACTCAGTTGGTCAGTCACGTGTGCTCCGCGACCCGCCTGTACGCCATGACAGTTGACAACAGAATGTCGACTTGCAGGTAGTTCGCATTGCACTTTTATTGTATAAACGTCACATCTCTTCCTTTTTATAATGATTTATTTAATTTATTTTTTGCGTTAGCCATGCAACAATAGTTCAGTCATCTCATATCTGTTTATCTTATAACTGCTAGGTTAATTTAGATTCTAATTCCGACATACTACCACCGGTTCGGAAAACAGCGTTAACCTCAGACCCGAGAAGAACCGGCGGAAGAAACTCGGCCAGGTGTGGATATATTCATTTCTCAACAGTTCAACAATAAACATTATTTAACAATATAACCTTGGAATATTTACACTATTCCTAGTATCTCTCTCAGTTGCTTAGCGGTCAGCTGGAAGAGATCCTTTAAAGGGATGAGTTCGCCTTTGTACACATTTATTCTATTCTCTTATTGTTATGTACTTGTTTAGCGTAATAAAGTGTTTTAATACAATTATAGTTTTACTTTTACAATATCAGTCTCTCTCCTTCTCCTTTTTTCAGTTTTGAATTTTGAGTCTGCTTTCTTTTATTCAAAATGATAATAACTCGAGGTTTAAATATCTTACGAGTTTAACCTTAATTGATACATATTTTCTTTGGATGCTTACACTTTTCTAGGTATTTTCATTAGCGTTCAAGCTATATACATGTTTCACACAATTAATACCTATTTCGTGAATTTCCAATAAAATTGTAACATACAGGTCGCTTTCCAATAACATCTCGTACATGTACATTATTTATTGGCAACAACTGATTTCCTCAGTTTTACTTGGCTGTTTGATAGGTAATATAGTATAATATATAGATATAATGCAATTTATAATACTTATACGTAAATGGTCCAATGTTAAGTAAGGTAAAAAGTCCTACCAGATATCACAACCTATATCGGCGTGAAGTTAGCAGCCTAAAGTTATCTGCCTATGATAACCCGACCAAATAAAGAAGTCGAGTTTTATAAATTATACAAAACAGTAAAATATACGGTTTCAAGGTCAGGGACAAACCTAAAAAGCAAATAATGACTTTTCTGATGTCCTGGCTAAATGTGTGAGATAAAATAGGAAAAAAATTGCAACAATTACATAGGCAGCTAACTTCACAAAAGGCAGTCTTACAAATACGATCAAATTTCCACATGAAGCTGTCTAGATTACACTTTGTGTTTGGTACCAATAGAACCGCCTTGTTACCAGTTATAAACGAGGTAAGAATGATCAAGATTAAAAGAACATGACTAGCCCAAACTGACTGAAAATACATATCTGCCTAAGTAAAAATTACAATATTCCGTAATTTCCACATAAAGCTGTATAGATTACACTTTGTGTTTAGTACCAATAGAACCGCCTTGCTACTGGTTGTAAACAAGGTAAGAATGATCAAGATTAAAAGAACATGACTACCCCAAATTGACTGAAAATACATGTCTGCCTAAGTAAAAATGTAAATTTTCTGGAATTTTCACATGAAGCTGTCTAGATTACACTTTGTGTTTGATACCAATAGAATCGCCTTGTGACCAGTTATAAACGAGGTAAGTTTCATAAACTTTGAAAGAAAATGACTAGCCCAAACTGACTGAAAATACATATCTGCCTAAGTAAAAATGACAATTTCCTGCAATTTCCACATAAAGCTGTCTAGATTACACTTTGTCTTTAGTACCATTAGAACCGCCTTGTTACCAGTTGTAAACACGGTAAGAAAGATCAAGATTAAAAGACTATGACTACCCCAAACTGACTGAAAATAGATATCTGCCTAAGTAAAAATGTAAATTTTCTGGAATTTCCACATGAAGCTGTCTAGATTACACTTTCTGTTTGATACCAATAGAATCGCCTTGTTACCAGTTATAAATGAGGAAAGTTTCATTAACTTTGAAAGAAAATGACTAGCCCAAACTGACTGAAAATACATATCTGCCTAAGTAAAAATGTCAATTTTCTGCAATTTCCACATAAAGCTGTCTAGATTACATTTTGTGTTTGATACGAATAGAATCGCCTTGTTACCAGTTATAAACGAGGTAAGTTTCATAAACATTGAAAGAAAATGACTAGCCCAAACTGACTGAAAATACATATCTGCCTAGGTAAAAATGTAAATTTTCTGGAATTTCCACATGAAGCTGTCTAGATTACACTTTCTGTTTGATACCAATAGAATAACCTTGTGACCAGTTATAAACGAGGTAAGTTTCATAAACTTTGAAAGAAAATGACTAGCCCAAACTGACTGAAAATACATATCTGCCTAAGTAAAAATGTCAATTTTCTGCAATTTCCACATAAAGCTGTCTAGATTACACTTTGTGTTTAGTACCATTAGAACCGCCATGTTATCAGTTGTAAACAAGGTAAAAATGATCAAGTTTAAAAGAACATGACTACCCCAAACTGACTGAAAATACATATCTGCCTAAGTAAAAATTTAAGTTTTCTGGAATTTCCACATGAAGCTGTCTAGATTACACTTTGTGTTTAATACCAATAGAATCGCCTTGTTGCCAGTTATAAACGAGGTAAGTTTCATAAACTTTGAAAGAAAATGACTAGCCCAAACTGACTGAAAATACATATCTGCCTAAGTAAAAATTACAACATTCCGTAATTTCCACATAAAACTGTATAGATTACACTTTGTGTTTAGTACCATTAGAACCGCCTTGATACCAGTTGTAAACAAGGTAAAAATTATCAAGATTAAAAGAACATGACTACCCCAAACTGACTGAAAATACATATCTGCCTAAGTAAAAATGTCAATTTTCTGCAATTTCCACATAAAGCTGTCTAGATTACACTTTGTGTTTAGTACCATTAGAACCGCCATGTTATCAGTTGTAAACAAGGTAAAAATGATCAAGTTTAAAAGAACATGACTACCCCAAACTGACTGAAAATACATATCTGCCTAAGTAAAAATGTCAATTTTCTGCAATTTCCACATAAAGCTGTCTAGATTACATTTTGTGTTTGATACGAATAGAATCGCCTTGTTACCAGTTATAAACGAGGTAAGTTTCATAAACATTGAAAGAAAATGACTAGCCCAAACTGACTGAAAATACATATCTGCCTAGGTAAAAATGTAAATTTTCTGGAATTTCCACATGAAGCTGTCTAGATTACACTTTCTGTTTGATACCAATAGAATAAACTTGTGACCAGTTATAAACGAGGTAAGTTTCATAAACTTTGAAAGAAAATGACTAGCCCAAACTGACTGAAAATACATATCTGCCTAAGTAAAAATGTCAATTTTCTGCAATTTCCACATAAAGCTGTCTAGATTACACTTTGTGTTTAGTACCATTAGAACCGCCATGTTATCAGTTGTAAACAAGGTAAAAATGATCAAGTTTAAAAGAACATGACTACCCCAAACTGACTGAAAATACATATCTGCCTAAGTAAAAATGTAAGTTTTCTGGAATTTCCACATGAAGCTGTCTAGATTACACTTTGTGTTTAATACCAATAGAATCGCCTTGTTGCCAGTTATAAACGAGGTAAGTTTCATAAACTTTGAAAGAAAATGACTAGCCCAAACTGACTGAAAATACATATCTGCCTAAGTAAAAATTACAACATTCCGTAATTTCCACATAAAACTGTATAGATTACACTTTGTGTTTAGTACCATTAGAACCGCCTTGATACCAGTTGTAAACAAGGTAAAAATTATCAAGATGAAAAGAACATGACTACCCCAAACTGACTGAAAATACATATCTGCCTAAGTAAAAATGTAAATTTTCTGGAATTTCCACATGAAGCTGTCTAGATTACACTTTGTGTTTGCAACCAATAGAATCGGCTTATTACCAGTTATAAACGAGGTAAGTTTCATAAACTTTGAAAGAAAATGACTAGCCCAAACTGACTGAAAATACATATCTGCCTAAGTAAAAATTAAAATTTTCCGTAATTTCCACATAAAGCTGTCTAGATTACACTTTGTGTTTAACACCATTAGAACCGCCTTGTTACCAGTTGTAAACAAGGTAAAAATTATCAAGATTAAAAGAAAATGACTACCCCAAACTGACTGAAAATACATATCTGCCTAAGTAAAAATGTAAGTTTTCTGGAATTTCCACATGAAGCTGTCTAGATTACACTTTGTGTTTGATACCAATAGAATTGCCTTGTGACCAGTTATAAACGAGGTAAGTTTCATAAACTTTGAAAGAAAATGACTAGCCCAAACTGACTGAAAATACATATCTGCCTAAGTAAAAATTAAAACATTCCGTAATTTCCACATAAAGCTGTATAGATTACACTTTGTGTTTAGTACCATTAGAACCGCCTTGTTACCAGTTGTAAACAAGGTAAAAATTATCAAGATTAAAAGAACATGACTACCCCAAACTGACTGAAAATACATATCTGCCTAAGTAAAAATGTAAATTTTGAGGAATTTTCACATGAAGCTGTCTAGATTACACTTTGTGTTTAGTACCATTAGAACCGCCATGTTATCAGTTGTAAACAAGGTAAAAATGATCAAGTTTAAAAGAACATGACTACCCCAAACTGACTGAAAATACATATCTGCCTAAGTAAAAATGTAAGTTTTCTGGAATTTCCACATGAAGCTGTCTAGATTACACTTTGTGTTTAATACCAATAGAATCGCCTTGTTGCCAGTTATAAACGAGGTAAGTTTCATAAACTTTGAAAGAAAATGACTAGCCCAAACTGACTGAAAATACATATCTGCCTAAGTAAAAATGTCAATTTTCTGCAATTTCCACATAAAGCTGTCTAGATTACACTTTGTGTTTAGTACCATTAGAACCGCCATGTTATCAGTTGTAAACAAGGTAAAAATGATCAAGTTTAAAAGAACATGACTACCCCAAACTGACTGAAAATACATATCTGCCTAAGTAAAAATTACAATTTTCCGTAATTTCCACATAAAGCTGTCTAGATTACACTTTGTGTTTAGTTCCATATATTAGAACCGCCTTGTTACCAGTTGTAAACACGGTAAGAATGATCAAGATTAAAAGAACATGACTACCCCAAACTGACTGAAAAATCATATCTGCCTAAGTAAACATGTAAATTTTCTGGAATTTTCACATGAAGCTGTCTAGATTACACTTTGTGTTTGATACCAATAGAATCGGCTTATTACCAGTTATAAACGAGGTAAGTTTCATAAACTTTGAAAGAAAATGACTAGCCCAAACTGACTGAAAATACATATCTGCCTAAGTAAAAATTACAATTTTCCGTAATTTCCACATAAAGCTGTATAGATTACACTTTGTGTTTAGTACCATTAGAACCGCCTTATTACCAGTTGTAAACAAGGTAAAAATGATCAAGATTAAAAGAACATGACTACCCCAAACTGACTGAAAATACATATCTGCCTAAGTAAAAATGTAAGTTTTCTGGAATTTCCACATGAAGAGGTCTAGATTACACTTTGTGTTTGATACCAATAGAATCGCCTTGTTGCCAGTTATAAACGAGGTAAGTTTCATAAACTTTGAAAGAAAATGACTAGCCCAAACTGACTGAAAATACATATCTGCCTAAGTAAAAATTAAAACATTCCGTAATTTCCACATAAAGCTGTATAGATTACACTTTGTGTTTAGTACCATTAGAACCGCCTTGTTACCAGTTGTAAACAAGGTAAAAATTTTCAAGATTAAAAGAACATGACTACCCCAAACTGACTGAAAATACATATCTGCCTAAGTAAAAATGTAAATTTTGAGGAATTTTCACATGAAGCTGTCTAGATTACACTTTGAGTTTGAAACCAATAGAATCGCCTTGTTACCAGTTATAAACGAGGTAAGTTTCATAAACTTTGAAAGAAAATGACTAGCCCAAACTGACTGAAAATACATATCTGCCTAAGTAAAAATTACAATTTTCCGTAATGTCCACATAAAGCTGTCTAGATTACACTTTGTGTTTAGTACCATTAGAACCGCCTTGTTACCAGTTGTAAACAAGGTAAAAATGATCAAGATTAAAAGAACATGACTACCCCAAACTGACTGAAAATACATATCTGCCTAAGTAAAAATGTCAATTTTCTGCAATTTCCACATAAAGCTGTCTAGATTACACTTTGTGTTTAGTACCATTAGAACCGCCTTGTTACCAGTTGTAAACAAGGTAAAAATGATCAAGATTAAAAGAAAATGACTACCCCAAACTGACTGAAAATACATATCTGCCTAAGTAAAAATGTAAGTTTTCTGGAATTTCCACATGAAGCTGTCTAGATTACACTTTGTGTTTGATACCAATAGAATCGCCTTGTTGCCAGTTATAAACGAGGTAAGTTTCATAAACTTTGAAAGAAAATGACTAGCCCAAACTGACTGAAAATACATATCTGCCTAAGTAAAAATTAAAACATTCCGTAATTTCCACATAAAGCTGTATAGATTACACTTTGTGTTTAGTACCATTAGAACCGCCTTGTTACCAGTTGTAAACAAGGTAAGAATGATCAAGATTAAAAGAACATGACTACCCCAAACTGACTGAAAAATCATATCTGCCTAAGTAAACATGTAAATTTTCTGGAATTTTCACATGAAGCTGTCTAGATTACACTTTGTGTTTGATACCAATAGAATCGCCTTGTTACCAGTTATAAACGAGGTAAGTTTCATAAACTTTGAAAGAAAATGACTAGCCCAAACTGACTGAAAATACATATCTGCCTAAGTAAAAATTACAATTTTCCGTAATGTCCACATAAAGCTGTCTAGATTACACTTTGTGTTTAGTACCATTAGAACCGCCTTATTACCAGTTATAAACGAGGTAAGTTTCATAAACTTTGAAAGAAAATGACTAGCCCAAACTGACTGAAAATACATATCTGCCTAAGTAAAAATTACAATTTTCGTAATTTCCACATAAAGCTGTCTAGATTACACTTTGTGTTTAGTACCATTAGAACCGCCTTATTACCAGTTGTAAACAAGGTAAAAATGATCAAGATTAAAAGAAAATGACTACCCCAAACTGACTGAAAATACATATCTGCCTAAGTAAAAATTAAAACATTCCGTAATTTCCACATAAAGCTGTATAGATTACACTTTGTGTTTAGTACCATTAGAACCGCCTTGTTACCAGTTGTAAACAAGGTAAAAATTATCAAGATTAAAAGAACATGACTACCCCAAACTGACTGAAAATTCATATCTGCCTAAGTAAAAATGTAAATTTTGAGGAATTTTCACATGAAGCTGTCTAGATTACACTTTGTGTTTGATACCAATAGAATCGCCTTGTGACCAGTTATAAACGAGGTAAGTTTCGTAAACTTTGAAAGAAAATGACTAGCCCTTACTGACTGAAAATACATATCTGCCTAAGTAAAAATGTCAATTTCCTGCAATTTCCAAATAAAGCTGTCTAGATTACACTTTGTGTTTAATACCATTAGAACCGCCTTGATACCAGTTGTAAACACGGTAAGAAAAATCAAGATTAAAAGAACATGACTACTCCAAACTGACTGAAAATACATATCTGCCTAGGTAAAAATGTAAATTTTCTGGAATTTCCACATGAAGCTGTCTAGATTACACTTTGTGTTTGATACCAATAGAATCGCCTTGTTGCCAGTTATAAACAAGGTAAGTTTCATAAACTTTGAAATAAAATGACTAGCCCAAACTAACTGAAAATACATATCTGCCTAAGTAAAAAATACAACATTCCGTAATTTCCACATAAAACTGTATAGATTACACTTTGTGTTTAGTACCATTAGAACCGCCTTGATACCAGTTGTAAACAAGGTAAAAATTATCAAGATTAAAAGAACATGACTACCCCAAACTGACTGAAAATACATATCTGCCTAAGTAAAAATGTAAATTTTCTGGAATTTCCACATGAAGCTGTCTAGATTACACTTTGTGTTTGATACCAATAGAATCGCCTTGTTGCCAGTTATAAACGAGGTAAGTTTCATAAACTTTGAAAGAAAATGACTAGCCCAAACTGACTGAAAATACATATCTGCCTAAGTAAAAATGTAAATTTTCTGGAATTTCCACATGAAGCTGTCTAGATTACACTTTCTGTTTGATACCAATAGAATCGCCTTGTGACCAGTTATAAACGAGGTAAGTTTCATAAACTTTGAAAGAAAATGACTAGCCCTTACTGACTGAAAATACATATCTGCCTAAGTAAAAATGTCAATTTCCTGCAATTTCCAAATAAAGCTGTCTAGATTACACTTTGTGTTTAATACCATTAGAACCGCCTTGATACCAGTTGTAAACAAGGTAAAAATTATCAAGATTAAAAGAACATGACTACCCCAAAATGACTGAAAATACATATCTGCCTAAGTAAAAATGTAAATTTTGAGGAATTTTCACATGAAGCTGTCTAGATTACACTTTCTGTTTGATACCAATAGAATCGCCTTGTGACCAGTTATAAACGAGGTAAGTTTCATAAACTTTGAAAGAAAATTACTAGTCCAAACTAGGGCTCGCGGTCGTGTCCGGGTTTCGTGTACACGTGTTCGGTACCCGTTTCCGAACTACACGTACACGGTTTTCTGACCCGTTCTACACGTGTAGTCGGACACACGTGTAATTAAGATCCGGGTATCCGGGTACCCGTGTACCCGTGACACGGCGAAACGGTCCTTGAATACACGCGGGCCTAAGCCGTCCCTGGCGTGTAGCGGAGATTGAAGTAATGTATAAAGTTTTGAATAAAACAAAGATTCAGGTTCAGGAGCTCCGCTTGTTTAGCAGTTTTATTTTATCGAATCCACCTCAGCAGCTCGAACAAGGGTACTTTGCTACTTAAAAACAGTGAGCAAAATGCGATTTTGCTGAAGGAAAATATAACATATTCCGTTAGTGGTAGTTTCAGTAACCATAACTATCTACTTTTGTATTAGATAATCATTTAGGTTTACTTTAATTATCAAAAAACTACATCAATAAATAAAATGAAATACCTATCAATGAAGTCAACGGTTACTTAGATAATATATTGTTAATTTTAATATTATGATCATTGAAACTAAGTGTACTTAATAACTTACCTACCTATTATTGACATTACCAATCAATCCAGTAAAACTGCAAAGTAGGTAATCGACTCTTCCTAACCTCCCACATATTCAATCATATGTCTTCATAGCACGAATCTCCGCTACAGGAGAGTAAAGGGTCGAACCGGCGGGTAAATAAGATCCGTTATTTCGTGTATCCGTGTACCCGTGTACACAGGTACCCGTATAAACGTTTCCGAATCCGGGCGGGTTCGTGTAGTTCGGGTTCTTAAGACCGGCGGGCTTAAGAACACGGCTACCCGTGTCAGCGTGTAACACGTGTATCGGGAGCTCTAGTCCAAACTTGCAGAAAATTGTCATTTTTACTTAGGCAGATATGTATTTTCAGTCAGTTTGGGCTATTTTTTTTCTTTCAAAGTTTATGAAACTTACCTCGTTTATAACTGGTAACAAGGCGATTCTATTGGTATCAAACACAAAGTGTAATCTGGAGAGCTTCATGTGGAAATTCCAGAAAATTTACATTTTTACTTAGGCAGATATGTATTTTCAGTCAGTTTGGGCTAGTCATTTTCTTTCAAAGTTTATGAAACTTACCTCGTTTATAACTAGTAACAAGGCGATTCTATTGGTATCAAACACAAAGTGTAATCTAGACAGCTTCATGTGAAAATTCCTCAAAATTTACATTTTTACTTAGGCAGATATGTATTTTCAGTCAGTTTGGGGTAGTCATGTTCTTTTAATCTTGATAATTTTTACCTTGTTTACAACTGGTAACAAGGCGGTTCTAATGGTACTAAACACAAAGTGTAATCTATACAGCTTTATGTGGAAATTACGGAATGTTGTAATTTTTACTTAGGCAGATATGTATTTTCAGTCAGTTTGGGCTAGTCATTTTCTTTCAAAGTTTATGAAACTTACCTCGTTTATAACTGGCAACAAGGCAATTCTATTGGTATCAAACACAAAGTGTAATCTAGACAGCTACATGTGGAAATTCCAGAAAACTTTCATTTTTACTTAGGCAGATATGTATTTTCAGTCAGTTTGGGGTAGTCATGTTCTTTTAATCTTGATCATTTTTACCTTGTTTACAACTGGTAATAAGGCGGTTCTAATGGTACTAAACACAAAGTGTAATCTATACAGCTTTATGTGAAAATTACGGAATGTTGTAATTTTTACTTAGGCAGATATGTATTTTCAGTTAGTTTGGGCTAGTCATTTTCTTTCAAAGTTTATGAAACTTACCTCGTTTATAACTGGCAACAAGGCGATTCTATTGGTATCAAACACAAAGTGTAATCTAGACAGCTTCATGTGGAAATTCCAGAAAACTTACATTTTTACTTAGGCAGATATGTATTTTCAGTCAGTTTGGGGTAGTCATGTTCTTTTAAACTTGATCATTTTTACCTTGTTTACAACTGGTAACAAGGCGGTTCTAATGGTACTAAACACAAAGTGTAATCTATACAGCTTTATGTGGAAATTACGGAATGTTGTAATTTTTACTTAGGCAGATATGTATTTTCAGTCAGTTTGGGCTAGTCATTTTCTTTCAAAGTTTATGAAACTTACCTCGTTTATAACTGGTAATAAGGCGATTCTATTGGTATCAAACAGAAAGTGTAATCTAGACAGCTTCATGTGGAAATTCCAGAAAATTTAAATTTTTACTTAGGCAGATATGTATTTTCAGTCAGTTTGGTGTAGTCATGTTCTTTTAATCTTGATCATTTTTACCTTGTTTACAACTGGTAACAAGGCGGTTCTAATGGTACTTAACACAAAGTGTAATCTAGACAGCTTTATGTGGAAATTACGGAAAATTGAAATTTTTACTTAGGCAGATATGTATTTTCAGTCAGTTTGGGCTAGTCATTTTCTTTCAATGTTTATGAAACTTACCTCGTTTATAACTGGTAACAAGGCGATTCTATTGGTATCAAACACAAAGTGTAATCTAGACAGCTTCATGTGAAAATTCCTCAAAATTTACATTTTTACTTAGGCAGATATGTATTTTCAGTCATTTTGGGGTAGTCATGTTCTTTTAATCTTGATAATTTTTACCTTGTTTACAACTGGTAACAAGGCGGTTCTAATGGTACTAAACACAAAGTGTAATCTATACAGCTTTATGTGGAAATTACGGAATGTTGTAATTTTTACTTAGGCAGATATGTATTTTCAGTCAGTTTGGGCTAGTCATTTTCTTTCAATGTTTATGAAACTTACCTCGTTTATAACTGGTAATAAGGCGATTCTATTGGTATCAAACAGAAAGTGTAATCTAGACAGCTTCATGTGGAAATTCCAGAAAATTTAAATTTTTACTTAGGCAGATATGTATTTTCAGTCAGTTTGGTGTAGTCGTGTTCTTTTAATCTTGATCATTTTTACCTTGTTTACAACTGGTAACAAGGCGGTTCTAATGGTACTTAACACAAAGTGTAATCTAGACAGCTTTATGTGGAAATTACGGAAAATTGAAATTTTTACTTAGGCAGATATGTATTTTCAGTCAGTTTGGGCTAGTCATTTTCTTTCAATGTTTATGAAACTTACCTCGTTTATAACTGGTAACAAGGCGATTCTATTGGTATCAAACACAAAGTGTAATCTAGACAGCTTCATGTGAAAATTCCTCAAAATTTACATTTTTACTTAGGCAGATATGTATTTTCAGTCATTTTGGGGTAGTCATGTTCTTTTAATCTTGATAATTTTTACCTTGTTTACAACTGGTAACAAGGCGGTTCTAATGGTACTAAACACAAAGTGTAATCTATACAGCTTTATGTGGAAATTACGGAATGTTGTAATTTTTACTTAGGCAGATATGTATTTTCAGTCAGTTTGGGCTAGTCATTTTCTTTCAAAGTTTATGAAACTTACCTCGTTTATAACTGGCAACAAGGCAATTCTATTGGTATCAAACACAAAGTGTAATCTAGACAGCTACATGTGGAAATTCCAGAAAACTTACATTTTTACTTAGGCAGATATGTATTTTCAGTCAGTTTGGGGTAGTCATGTTCTTTTAATCTTGATCATTTTTACCTTGTTTACAACTGGTAATAAGGCGGTTCTAATGGTACTAAACACAAAGTGTAATCTATACAGCTTTATGTGGAAATTACGGAATGTTGTAATTTTTACTTAGGCAGATATGTATTTTCAGTTAGTTTGGGCTAGTCATTTTCTTTCAAAGTTTATGAAACTTACCTCGTTTATAACTGGCAACAAGGCGATTCTATTGGTATCAAACACAAAGTGTAATCTAGACAGCTTCATGTGGAAATTCCAGAAAACTTACATTTTTACTTAGGCAGATATGTATTTTCAGTCAGTTTGGGGTAGTCATGTTCTTTTAATCTTGATCATTTTTACCTTGTTTACAACTGGTAATAAGGCGGTTCTAATGGTACTAAACACAAAGTGTAATCTAGACAGCTTTATGTGGAAATTACGAAAATTGTAATTTTTACTTAGGCAGATATGTATTTTCAGTCAGTTTGGGCTAGTCATTTTCTTTCAAAGTTTATGAAACTTACCTCGTTTATAACTGGTAACAAGGCGATTCTATTGGTATCAAACACAAAGTGTAATCTAGACAGCTTCATGTGAAAATTCCTCAAAATTTACATTTTTACTTAGGCAGATATGTATTTTCAGTCATTTTGGGGTAGTCATGTTCTTTTAATCTTGATAATTTTTACCTTGTTTACAACTGGTAACAAGGCGGTTCTAATGGTACTAAACACAAAGTGTAATCTATACAGCTTTATGTGGAAATTACGGAATGTTGTAATTTTTACTTAGGCAGATATGTATTTTCAGTCAGTTTGGGCTAGTCATTTTCTTTCAAAGTTTATGAAACTTACCTCGTTTATAACTGGCAACAAGGCGATTCTATTGGTATCAAACACAAAGTGTAATCTAGACAGCTTCATGTGGAAATTCCAGAAAACTTACATTTTTACTAAGGCAGATATGTATTTTCAGTCAGTTTGGGGTAGTCATGTTCTTTTAAACTTGATCATTTTTACCTTGTTTACAACTGGTAACAAGGCGGTTCTAATGGTACTAAACACAAAGTGTAATCTAGACAGCTTTATGTGGAAATTGCAGAAAATTGACATTTTTACTTAGGCAGATATGTATTTTCAGTCAGTTTGGGCTAGTCATTTTCTTTCAATGTTTATGAAACTTACCTCGTTTATAACTGGTAATAAGGCGATTCTATTGGTATCAAACAGAAAGTGTAATCTAGACAGCTTCATGTGGAAATTCCAGAAAATTTAAATTTTTACTTAGGCAGATATGTATTTTCAGTCAGTTTGGTGTAGTCATGTTCTTTTAATCTTGATCATTTTTACCTTGTTTACAACTGGTAACAAGGCGGTTCTAATGGTACTTAACACAAAGTGTAATCTAGACAGCTTTATGTGGAAATTACGGAAAATTGAAATTTTTACTTAGGCAGATATGTATTTTCAGTCAGTTTGGGCTAGTCATTTTCTTTCAATGTTTATGAAACTTACCTCGTTTATAACTGGTAACAAGGCGATTCTATTGGTATCAAACACAAAGTGTAATCTAGACAGCTTCATGTGAAAATTCCTCAAAATTTACATTTTTACTTAGGCAGATATGTATTTTCAGTCATTTTGGGGTAGTCATGTTCTTTTAATCTTGATAATTTTTACCTTGTTTACAACTGGTAACAAGGCGGTTCTAATGGTACTAAACACAAAGTGTAATCTATACAGCTTTATGTGGAAATTACGGAATGTTGTAATTTTTACTTAGGCAGATATGTATTTTCAGTCAGTTTGGGCTAGTCATTTTCTTTCAAAGTTTATGAAACTTACCTCGTTTATAACTGGCAACAAGGCAATTCTATTGGTATCAAACACAAAGTGTAATGTGCTACATGTGGAAATTCCAGAAAACTTACATTTTTACTTAGGCAGATATGTATTTTCAGTCAGTTTGGGGTAGTCATGTTCTTTTAATCTTGATCATTTTTACCTTGTTTACAACTGGAAATAAGGCGGTTCTAATGGTACTAAACACAAAGTGTAATCTATACAGCTTTATGTGGAAATTACGGAATGTTGTAATTTTTACTTAGGCAGATATGTATTTTCAGTCAGTTTGGGCTAGTCATTTTCTTTCAATGTTTATGAAACTTACCTCGTTTATAACTGGTAACAAGGCGATTCTATTGGTATCAAACACAAAGTGTAATCTAGACAGCTTCATGTGAAAATTCCTCAAAATTTACATTTTTACTTAGGCAGATATGTATTTTCAGTCATTTTGGGGTAGTCATGTTATTTGAATCTTGATAATTTTTACCTTGTTTACAACTGGTAACAAGGCGGTTCTAATGGTACTAAACACAAAGTGTAATCTATACAGCTTTATGTGGAAATTACGGAATGTTGTAATTTTTACTTAGGCAGATATGTATTTTCAATCAGTTTGGGCTAGTCATTTTCTTTCAAAGTTTATGAAACTTACCTCGTTTATAACTGGCAACAAGGCGATTCTATTGGTATCAAACACAAAGTGTAATCTAGACAGCTTCATGTGGAAATTCCAGAAAACTTACATTTTTACTAAGGCAGATATGTATTTTCAGTCAGTTTGGGGTAGTCATGTTCTTTTAAACTTGATCATTTTTACCTTGTTTACAACTGGTAACAAGGCGGTTCTAATGGTACTAAACACAAAGTGTAATCTATACAGCTTTATGTGGAAATTACGGAATGTTGTAATTTTTACTTAGGCAGATATGTATTTTCAGTCAGTTTGGGCTAGTCATTTTCTTTCAAAGTTTATGAAACTTACCTCGTTTATAACTGGTAATAAGGCGATTCTATTGGTATCAAACAGAAAGTGTAATCTAGACAGCTTCATGTGGAAATTCCAGAAAATTTAAATTTTTACTTAGGCAGATATGTATTTTCAGTCAGTTTGGTGTAGTCATGTTCTTTTAATCTTGATCATTTTTACCTTGTTTACAACTGGTAATAAGGCGGTTCTAATGGTACTAAACACAAAGTGTAATCTAGACAGCTTTATGTGGAAATTACGAAAATTGTAATTTTTACTTAGGCAGATATGTATTTTCAGTCAGTTTGGGCTAGTCATTTTCTTTCAAAGTTTATGAAACTTACCTCGTTTATAACTGGTAACAAGGCGATTCTATTGGTATCAAACACAAAGTGCAATCTAGACAGCTTCATGTGAAAATTCCTCAAAATTTACATTTTTACTTAGGCAGATATGTATTTTCAGTCATTTTGGGGTAGTCATGTTCTTTTAATCTTGATAATTTTTACCTTGTTTACAACTGGTAACAAGGCGGTTCTAATGGTACTAAACACAAAGTGTAATCTATACAGCTTTATGTGGAAATTACGGAATGTTGTAATTTTTACTTAGGCAGATATGTATTTTCAGTCAGTTTGGGCTAGTCATTTTCTTTCAATGTTTATGAAACTTACCTCGTTTATAACTGGTAATAAGGCGATTCTATTGGTATCAAACACAAAGTGTAATCTAGACAGCTTCATGTGAAAATTCCTCAAAATTTACATTTTTACTTAGGCAGATATGTATTTTCAGTCAGTTTGGGGTAGTCATGTTCTTTTAATCTTGATAATTTTTACCTTGTTTACAACTGGTAACAAGGCAGTTCTAATGGTACTAAACACAAAGTGTAATCTATACAGCTTTATGTGGAAATTACGGAATGTTGTAATTTTTACTTAGGCAGATATGTATTTTCAGTCAGTTTGGGCTAGTCATTTTCTTTCAAAGTTTATGAAACTTACCTCGTTTATAACTGGCAACAAGGCAATTCTATTGGTATCAAACACAAAGTGTAATCTAGACAGCTACATGTGGAAATTCCAGAAAACTTACATTTTTACTTAGGCAGATATGTATTTTCAGTCAGTTTGGGGTAGTCATGTTCTTTTAATCTTGATCATTTTTACCTTGTTTACAACTGGTAATAAGGCGGTTCTAATGGTACTAAACACAAAGTGTAATCTATACAGCTTTATGTGGAAATTACGGAATGTTGTAATTTTTACTTAGGCAGATATGTATTTTCAGTTAGTTTGGGCTAGTCATTTTCTTTCAAAGTTTATGAAACTTACCTCGTTTATAACTGGCAACAAGGCGATTCTATTGGTATCAAACACAAAGTGTAATCTAGACAGCTTCATGTGGAAATTCCAGAAAACTTACATTTTTACTTAGGCAGATATGTATTTTCAGTCAGTTTGGGGTAGTCATGTTCTTTTAATCTTGATCATTTTTACCTTGTTTACAACTGGTAATAAGGCGGTTCTAATGGTACTAAACACAAAGTGTAATCTAGACAGCTTTATGTGGAAATTACGAAAATTGTAATTTTTACTTAGGCAGATATGTATTTTCAGTCAGTTTGGGATAGTCATTTTCTTTCAAAGTTTATGAAACTTACCTCGTTTATAACTGGTAACAAGGCGATTCTATTGGTATCAAACACAAAGTGTAATCTAGACAGCTTCATGTGAAAATTCCTCAAAATTTACATTTTTACTTAGGCAGATATGTATTTTCAGTCATTTTGGGGTAGTCATGTTCTTTTAATCTTGATAATTTTTACCTTGTTTACAACTGGTAACAAGGCGGTTCTAATGGTACTAAACACAAAGTGTAATCTATACAGCTTTATGTGGAAATTACGGAATGTTGTAATTTTTACTTAGGCAGATATGTATTTTCAGTCAGTTTGGGCTAGTCATTTTCTTTCAAAGTTTATGAAACTTACCTCGTTTATAACTGGCAACAAGGCGATTCTATTGGTATCAAACACAAAGTGTAATCTAGACAGCTTCATGTGGAAATTCCAGAAAACTTACATTTTTACTAAGGCAGATATGTATTTTCAGTCAGTTTGGGGTAGTCATGTTCTTTTAAACTTGATCATTTTTACCTTGTTTACAACTGGTAACAAGGCGGTTCTAATGGTACTAAACACAAAGTGTAATCTAGACAGCTTTATGTGGAAATTGCAGAAAATTGACATTTTTACTTAGGCAGATATGTATTTTCAGTCAGTTTGGGCTAGTCATTTTCTTTCAATGTTTATGAAACTTACCTCGTTTATAACTGGTAATAAGGCGATTCTATTGGTATCAAACAGAAAGTGTAATCTAGACAGCTTCATGTGGAAATTCCAGAAAATTTAAATTTTTACTTAGGCAGATATGTATTTTCAGTCAGTTTGGTGTAGTCATGTTCTTTTAATCTTGATCATTTTTACCTTGTTTACAACTGGTAACAAGGCGGTTCTAATGGTACTTAACACAAAGTGTAATCTAGACAGCTTTATGTGGAAATTACGGAAAATTGAAATTTTTACTTAGGCAGATATGTATTTTCAGTCAGTTTGGGCTAGTCATTTTCTTTTAATGTTTATGAAACTTACCTCGTTTATAACTGGTAACAAGGCGATTCTATTGGTATCAAACACAAAGTGTAATCTAGACAGCTTCATGTGAAAAATCCTCAAAATTTACATTTTTACTTAGGCAGATATGTATTTTCAGTCAGTTTGGGGTAGTCATGTTCTTTTAATCTTGATCATTTTTACCTTGTTTACAACTGGTAACAAGGCGGTTCTAATGGTACTAAACACAAAGTGTAATCTAGACAGCTTTATGTGGAAATTACGGAAAATTGTAATTTTTACTTAGGCAGATATGTATTTTCAGTCAGTTTGGGCTAGTCATTTTCTTTCAATGTTTATGAAACTTACCTCGTTTATAACTGGTAACAAGGCGATTCTATTGGTATCAAACACAAAGTGTAATTTAGACAGCTTCATGTGAAAATTCCTCAAAATTTACATTTTTACTTAGGCAGATATGTATTTTCAGTCAGTTTGGGGTAGTCATGTTCTTTTAATCTTGATCATTTTTACCTTGTTTACAACTGGTAACAAGGCGGTTCTAATGGTACTAAACACAAAGTGTAATCTAGACAGCTTTATGTGGAAATTACGGAAAATTGTAATTTTTACTTAGGCAGATATGTATTTTCAGTCAGTTTGGGCTAGTCATTTTCTTTCAAAGTTTATGAAACTTACCTCGTTTATAACTGGTCACAAGGCGATTCTATTGGTATCAAACAGAAAGTGTAATCTAGACAGCTTTATGTGGAAATTGCAGAAAATTGACATTTTTACTTAGGCAGATATGTATTTTCAGTCAGTTTGGGCTAGTCATTTTCTTTCAAAGTTTATGAAACTTACCTCGTTTATAACTGGTAACAAGGCGGTTCTATTGGTACCAAACACAAAGTGTAATCTAGACAGCTTCATGTGGAAATTTGATCGTATTTGTAAGGCTGCCTTTTGTGAAGTTAGCTGCCTATGTAATTGTTGCAATATTTTTCCTATTTTGTCTCATACATTTAGCCAGGACATCAGAAAAGTCATTATTTGCTTTTTAGGTTTGTCCCTGACCTTGAAACCGTATATTTTACTGTTTTGTATAATTTATAAAACTCGACTTCTTTATTAGGTCGGGTTATCATAGGCAGATAACTTTAGGCTGCTAACTTCACACTCGTAAGTAAACGTTCCCTCATCGCGTCTTCTCTCAATCCACAAATTAGCCTATCTCTTATTAAGTCGTCCTTCAGATCCTTGAACTCGCAAGTCATAGCTAATTTGTTTAACTCAAATGTATATTGTTCAACGGACTCGCCTTCTTGTTGACCTCTCGAAAAAAACTTGTGCCGCTCGATCGTCAGATTTTTTGTTGGTAGAAAATGTTTATCAAATTGTTCAAATAATCCTTTTATTGTAGTTATTTTATCTGTGAATTGTTCATAGACTTCGCGACACTGTTCTCCTACAACATGCAATAAAATGCTCACTTGTACGTCTTCAGTTTTTTTACTGAGCTCGCATGCTTTAGAGTATATCTCAAACGATTTTTTCCACTTTAACCATTGTCTACTTAAGTTGCCCGACGTAACACTCGACAGATTGTTCTCGAAACAAAATGGAGGTGGCGGCCTTAGAACTGTATCCATTTTCCGCTAGTCACAACACACTGTTTTATAAATTTCACTCCACGCAATATCCAAATCACACTAATCCCGTTAACTTATCACGCTTCAACAATTACTTATAACCGGCTGCGCCATGTAAAGTACGGTCTTGGGCAGGATGATGTATTGAAACCACGAGTGCATTGCTAAGACCGTTTATTCGACATCTCACCTACCCACATCTCATACATAAGTCTACCCACACTTCCGTGACCCGAAACGCATCTGGCATAACCTATTTGGCAGAAATATTTTTCGACGAATGTTAAATTTGCAGAAAGCTTCAGTTTGTATAATATGCAATAGCCCGAATGTTTCCAAGTCCGAATCTTAAATAGACTACTACTATCATGGCCGAATTTTGATACGAATAATTTTATTTTGCATTTGTTTAAATGTCCGAAATGTGATTTTCATAATCTGTTTAGCATAATAGGATTTAGGCGAATATTTACATCGAAGAAAACGTATTTAGATTCTTTCTATTTGGTATAACTTGTATGACCTAAAACCCATCTGTCATAAGCTACATTTGGCAGAATGTTTTTCGACGAATGTTAAAATTAAAGAAAGCGTCAGATTGTATAAAATCCAAGTCTAATTTATATTTAACAATGCATAAAACACCTAAATATGTAGCTGACTGACTCATTAACGCAGAGCCGTAACTAAAAGCTCTGCCTACGGTTATAATTCGTAAAAAAAAAACATTATTATTGTATTGTATTGTGGGTGTCATTCTGAATCCCTAACAACGTTTGTCCTAAAGTCACTTGCCCTAACTGGTTTGTCCTAATGGGCACATGCCCTAACGATCAATTGTCATAACGATTATTTTCCATAATGTAATGGTTAGCCTAAGACTCATTTGCCCTAAGCATTTGTACCATAACTATCAAGATCCCTAATGTTTTTTACCATATTCTTCGAAATCCCTAACAATGTTTGGCATAAAATAACATGTTCTAACTGTTTTGACCTAATGGCTATTACCCTAATGATCAATCGTCATAACAGTTACTTTTCCTATTGATCAATTATCATAACAATTACTTTCCATAATGAATGGTAACGAACTGTTGCCACAAAAGTGGGTTAGGTTAGGTTAGAACCGTGACCCTCGCAAAAACGAACTGCTGCCACAAAAATGGGTTAGGTTAGGTTAGAACTGCGACCATTGTAAAAACGAAATGTTGCCACAAAAGTGGGTTAGGTTAGGTTAGAACTGTGATCCTCGCAAAAACGAACTGCTGCCACAAAAGTGGGTTAGGTTAGGTTAGAACTGCGACCATTGTAAAAACGAAACGCAATAGGGAAATTAAAATTAGGGCATACGAGTGTTAGGTCAAGCAACGATAGGCTAAGTGAAATTAGGTAACATGATGTTTAGGATATATAATTTTTAGGCCTAACAATAATTAGGCAAAAAAAGAATTATGCTACATAACATTAGGATAAATACTCAATATGGAAAGTGTCATTAGGGAAAAAGATATTAGGACAAAAAAAATCGCCCATTCGATAATAGGGAAACCAAAATTAGGGAATACGCGCGTTAGGACATCTGATCATTATGACAAACAATATTCCCCCCGGGATTCCCCCCGCGCACCGCGCGCTTGCCGGTGGCACCGCTAAGTTATAATCGTTTTAAAATTAAACATATCAATATTGTTAGTGTTTACTACCGTAATACGAATTCTTATACGCCAATTTAGTGCGGACAGTGTTATCAAAGTGTGAAAAAACCTGTAAAATCCAAAAAACCGATAAATAACTGAAGTGTTTATATTTGTGTACCCACCATCTCATTATTCTAAAAAAGAAGTGAAATATTTTACACTTTCGGCAAAAAAATAAGTTCTAAGTGTAGCACGTATAACAATAGGAGACTGTTTTGGCGCGCGTGAACTATACTGAACGTAAATTAATTAAACATACTAGTTTTTATTAAGTCAAATTAACTCTTTAGAGATTTAGTGACAAGCGCCATCTATCGCACGTACCCGGAACAAATTACCCGTAACCGAAGGCGAATCAGTTAGCAGACAAAATGGTTCAATGTGCAGCGGCGTGCGGTAAACCCCTGTTAACAACAGGTGTCGCTAAGTGCACTCTATGCATCGCAGTGTACCACAAAGCTTGCCTCAATATGGCACCTAACCACCGTGTTCCCGCCGCGTGGGCATGCCCAACGTGTAAGGCCAAGACTCCCCGACGTGATAACACAGAAACGCCGGTTAAGGCCGACGATCCTGAGGATGGAGAACCTCAATCGCCCGACCAAATGAAAGACGTCGCAATACAGCTACGCTTACTTCGCGCGGAATTAGGAACCGTGCGCGACGAAGTTACGGGCCTTCGACGCGAGATGGCGGAGCTGCGCGAACTGGTCGAGGGCTACTCGGGCCGTATCGGGGCCGTGGAGGAGCGAGTTAAGCATCTAGAGGAGCGGATGGAGGAGCAGCCGGCGGCCTCCGCGAACAACGAGCTGACAGCTACCGTCGAAGCCCTAAAACTGGAGCTCAACGACCGAGACCAGGACTTGCTCCTCAACGACCTAGAAATAACAGGAATTCCGGAACAACCAAATGAGAATACATCCCACATTATATGCCTAGTCGCTCAAAAACTAGGTGTCGGCTTAGAGGATCGTGACGTGGTATTTGCAGAACGTGTGGGTGCGCACCGTCAATCACCGCAGCCGCCTACCGCTGCGTCGGTGGGCGCTCCGAGCGCTGCCGGCGGATCCGGTGGTATAGCGAGCGTGCGTCCACGCCCGCTGGTCGTTCGGCTTGCCCGCCGAGGTCCTCGCAGCGAATTGTTAAAAGCTGCGCGTGTTCGCCGTGGAGTCGACACCTCGGACTTTGGTCTGCCTGGTAGCCCGAGCAGGTTTTATGTAAATGAGCGGTTAACAAGACAAAACCGATCGCTCTTCTACCAGGCCCGACAAGAGTGCAAGCGTCTAAACTGGCAGTATCATTGGACGAAGGACGGGCGAGTTTACGCTCGTCGTAATAAGGACTCTGCTGCACGACGCATAAGGTCGGAAATAGACATTAAACAGGTTTTTGCCGATCAAATTGTTTGTTGAATGTAACTGTCTTTGTCTATATGTTTGTAAGTTTTTACGTGTACAGGAAATATGTATTATTGGCACTTATATTGTCCCAAATAGTATGGTACATAGGTAAAGTAACGCGGTATTTTGTTTTATGGCCAAATGACATACCTACGCCTATAAATATTGATGTAATCTTCACCAGTATTGTTCCTATAAGTATTTTTAATTTGAATAAGACTACACGGTTGATGTTTACAAACGCTATCTGCATCCAATGTGAAAAAATAAGGATAATGATTGTTCATATTAATATTTATCATAATAACGGAAGGCCTTGAGCCGAAAAAAAAATATTTGAAATTAGGGCTGCTTAATGTGAGGTCCCTTAATACAGGTCGCGATGAGCTTCTGGCCTCGGTACTTTTGCACAAGCCGGACATTCTTGCGCTCAATGAGACTTGGATCAAAAAAGGAGCGGAAAGCACAGCGCCATGTTTGCCAGGGTATGTACTAAAACTCATTCCAAGATCTGGAAATAAGAATGGTGGTGGCGTAGGCTTCTATATACGGCGAAGTTTAAAAGTGCGCATTCGCCAACACCCTGAGTCGTCCATGGAACAGATGTGGTTGGAAGTTATACTGCCAGCAGGAGCTCGCATGGCAATTGGTACAGTGTACCGACCACCAGCAACCCTTACTGATCAAATGTTTGACGATCTAAGTGAATCCATAAACTGTTTTTCGCACTGCAACTACACATGCATTTTAACAGATTTTAATGTTGATTTACTGCAGGCCCAGTCAACTAATGCACTTAAACTCACGACATTCATAAATCAACATAATATGACGCAGTTAGTACAGAACCCGACTCGAATCTCAGAAAATTCCCAATCACTGCT
The DNA here is from genome assembly GCF_910591565.1 of Cydia splendana. Classification (NCBI taxonomy): domain Eukaryota; kingdom Metazoa; phylum Arthropoda; class Insecta; order Lepidoptera; family Tortricidae; genus Cydia; species Cydia splendana. The sequence goes on from NW_026946906.1 coordinate 471,106, forward strand.
TGACCTGGTTATCACGGATGTGCCAAATCGCTTTAGTAATCTTGAAATTCACCATAATCCAATATTGAGTGACCATGCTTTAATTACGACTAACATCAATGTAAAAAAACATAAAGCCCCCCCAAGATATACACTGACAAGAAATTTAAATAATATAGAAATGCCAACCCTAGAATATGATATCGTGTGGACCCCATGGCACAAAATACTAAATCTTACTGACGTGGATGATATGGTTTCAATGTTTAACGGCTTTCTTTTAAACATATTTGACAAACATGCACCCCTTAAACGTAAACGTATCTCAGATAAAATATGCCCCTGGATTACTGAAAATATTAAGTTTATGATGTCGCTTAGAAATGAAGCGCTTAAAACAGCTCATAGTACAAAATCAGACATACATAAAAATTATTACAAGCAATTAAAAAACCTTGTCACCTTGAGTATAGAAAGGGAAAAAGAGGCATATTTCACTCACTATGTAAATAACAATCAGAAAAACTCCAAATCGTTATGGACGCATTTGAAACGAACAACTGTATTCAATAATCCATGTGACGATAGCATCCCTGCCCATTTAAATAAGCCAAATGAGATAAATAAGTTTTTCCTAAATGTTCCGGGTGATTCGACACCGTGTCCCGAAACGCTCAACTTTTTTTGCAAGGAGAGAGCTGTACACCATACGTCTGAATTTAGTCTTCTGCCCACTACTGAAAAAGAGGTTGGAGATATTCTAAACAGTATCAAGACCCATGCGTGTGGTCATGATCAGATCTCTATTGACATGTTTCGCCTTACACTGCCTTTCACACTCTCAGTCCTTACAGCAATTATAAATAAATCTATCGAAACCAATACATTCCCGGCAGCGTGGAAACACGCTCTGGTTAAACCAATACCAAAGAGCGGAAAAACTGAACAACTAAAGGACTTACGTCCTATAAGTCTTCTACCAGTTTTGTCCAAGGTGCTCGAACGAGTCGTCGAAAAACAATTAAAAAGCTATTTAGAGCAAAACAACTTCCTTCCTACAACGCAGTCTGGCTTCCGCGCTGGCCATGGGACTTCCACTGCGCTCTCACATGTTAGCGATGATATCATAACAGCATCCGATGAGGGAAAGAGTTCAGTATTAGTACTACTCGATTTTTCGCGAGCGTTCGATTGCCTTAACCCAGAGTTACTCCTTGCAAAGCTCTCTTATTATGGCGTATCAACTAATGCACAAAAATGGTTCAGCTCATTCCTCATAGGAAGAAGACAACAAGTGGTATCTGAAGATGAGAAAGGAAACCAAACAGCTTCGCAAATACTGAGTCTAAACAGAGGGGTCCCCCAGGGATCGATACTGAGCCCGCTTTTGTTCATTATATTTACGGCGGATATGATAAAAGTTTTGAAGTATACTAAAGTCCACCTATACGCAGATGATACTCAAGTCTATAAATCATTCCATGCCGAAAATGCTGTACAGGCTTTAAGTGAAATCAACAATGATTTGAAAGCCGTGTCGGAATGGTCACAAAAAAATAATCTTGTTTTGAACTCAGCTAAAACAAAATACATGTTAATGGGCACCAAAAAACAGGTTGAATATGTTGCTAACCAAAGCTTGCACCTAAAAATAAATAATGATGTTATTGAGAGGGTAAACAAGGCTCGCAATTTAGGTTTGATCATGGACGAAGAACAGCGATACGTCGATCATATAAACATGAAGATAAAGAACGCGTTTTATAAACTAAAAGTCCTTTACAATATAAGGAAATATTTGTCTTACAAAATAAGAATAATTCTCACTGAACTTTTGGTTTTATCCCCGTTTAACTACTGTGACACTGTATATGGGCCAAGGTTGTACCAATATACCAAGAAAGCAATTCAAAGAGTTCAGAACGCATGTATTCGGTTCTGTGTTGACGTACCAAAAAGAGCTCATATCTCCCCAATATTGGCTGAAAGAAAAATTCTAAATATGGAATCTAGAAGGGAGCTTCACATGGCTTGCCTTACACATAAAGTAGCATACACCAAAATACCTATTTACCTATTTCAAAAATTATCCTTTTATACTGAAACTCGTCGACCTAAAAGAAATACAATGAAGATGAAGTTAATAATCCCGAGATATAAATCTGCAGGATTTAAGGGAAGTTTCAGGTACGCCGCTTCAAAAATCTGGAATAATTTACCACCTCCAATTAGGCTAAAAACCTGCTTGCTGACCTTTAAAAAACAATGCAAAATATTATTATTTAACAAACAGGCTGAAGCGGCGAACCTAAGATAAAGATAAATAAAAATAAGTATCTGAATAAATCACCTGGTTAAAGTACTATATTTTCCACTCTTTAGTTCACTTTTAATTTAATTTAATATATTATGTATTATGTAGATGTTAAAACGCGGTTTACATATAATTGATTTGTGGAGGTGCGAAGGGAATCTGGTTCTGGCTGAAAAACAGCGCTAAAGTGTCACCCATGTGGGCGGGCATTTTCAGCATCATGCTGACGCCAAAACCGTTTGCCACATTATTTAGAATAATTATAACTTATACTTAATATTATTAGAATAGTTAGTTTAAGTTAGTTTAGTTTATATTTTGTACTTCTTTGTGGCAATAAAGCATTTTCATTTCATTTCATTTCATTTCAATATTAGGGAATGCAAAGATAGGAGAAAAGATTTTAGGGATTCAGATATAGATCCTTGTATTGTAACTTTGGGTGGGAACATATTATTGGCATTTTGGATGTATACATATTTTTAGCTCACAAAACAAACGAAAACAAACTGTTGCCAGAAAAGTGGGTTAGGTTAGGTTAAAACTGCGTCCCCCAAGAAAACGAACTGTTGTCTGAAAAGTGGGTTAGGTTAGGTTAGAACTGCGACCCCCAAGAAAACGAACTGTTGCCAGAAAAGTGGGTTAGGTAAGGTTAGAACTGCGACCCCACGAAAACAAACTGTTGCCTGAAAAGTGGGTTAGGTTAGGTTAGAACTGGAACCCCACGAAAACGAACTGTTGCCTGAAAAGTGGGTTAGGTTAGGTTAGAACTACGACCCCACGAAAACAAACTGTTGCCATAAAAGTGGGTTAGGTTAGGTTAGAACTACGACCCCACGAAAACAAACTGTTGCCAGAAAAGTGGGTTAGGCTAGGTTAGAACTGCGACCCCACGAAAACAAACTGTTGCCTGAAAAGTGGGTTAGGTTAGGTTAGAACTGCGACCCCACGAAAACAAACTGTTGCCCGAAAAGTGGGTTAGGTTAGGTTAGAACTGCGACCCCACGAAACAAACTGTTGCCAGAAAAGTGGGTTAGGTTAGGTTAAAACTGCGTCCCCCAAGAAAACGAACTGTTGTCTGAAAAGTGGGTTAGGTTAGGTTAGAACTGCGACCCCCAAAAAAACGAACTGTTGCCAGAAAAGTGGGTTAGGTTAGGTTAGAACAACTGCGACCCCACGAAAACAAACTGTTGCCTGAAAAGTGGGTTAGGTTAGGTTAGAACTGGAACCCCACGAAAACGAACTGTTGCCTGAAAAGTGGGTTAGGTTAGGTTAAAACTGCGTCCCCCAAGAAAACGAACTGTTGTCTGAAAAGTGGGTTAGGTTAGGTTAGAACTGCTACCCCACGAAAACAAACTGTTGCCAGAAAAGTGGGTTAGGTTAGGTTAAAACTGCGTCCCCCAAGAAATCGAACTGTTGTCTGAAAAGTGGGTTAGGTTAGAACTGCGACCCCCAAGAAAACGAACTGTTGCCATAAAAGTGGGTTAGGTTAGGTTAGAACTGCGACCCCACGAAAACAAACTGTTGCCTGAAAAGTGGGTTAGGTTATGTTAGAACTGGAACCCCACGAAAACGAACTGTTGCCTGAAAAGTGGGTTAGGTTAGGTTAGAACTGCGACCCCACGAAAACAAACTGTTGCCATAAAAGTGGGTTAGGTTAGGTTAGAACTGCGACCCCACGAAAACAAACTGTTGCCCGAAAAGTGGGTTAGGTTAGAACTGCGACCCCACGAAAACAAACTGTTGCCAGAAAAGTGGGTTAGGTTAGGTTAAAACTGCGTCCCCCAAGAAAACGAACTGTTGTCTGAAAAGTGGGTTAGGTTAGGTTAGAACAACTGCGACCCCACGAAAACAAACTGTTGCCTGAAAAGTGGGTTAGGTTAGGTTAGAACTGGAACCCCACGAAAACGAACTGTTGCCTGAAAAGTGGGTTAGGTTAGGTTAGAACTGCGACCCCACGAAAAAAAACTGTTGCCAGAAAAGTGGGTTAGGTTAGGTTAGAACTGCGACCCCACGAAACAAACTGTTGCCAGAAAAGTGGGTTAGGTTAGGTTAGAACTGGAACCCCACGAAAACGAACTGTTGCCTGAAAAGTGGGTTAGGTTAGGTTAGAACTACGACCCCACGAAAACAAACTGTTGCCATAAAAGTGGGTTAGGTTAGGTTAGAACTACGACCCCACGAAAACAAACTGTTGCCAGAAAAGTGGGTTAGGCTAGGTTAGAACTGCGACCCCACGAAAACAAACTGTTGCCTGAAAAGTGGGTTAGGTTAGGTTAGAACTGCGACCCCACGAAAACAAACTGTTGCCCGAAAAGTGGGTTAGGTTAGAACTGCGACCCCACGAAACAAACTGTTGCCAGAAAAATGGGTTAGGTTAGGTTAAAACTGCGTCCCCCAAGAAAACGAACTGTTGTCTGAAAAGTGGGTTAGGTTAGGTTAGAACTGCGACCCCCAAAAAAACGAACTGTTGCCAGAAAAGTGTGTTAGGTTAGGTTAGAACAACTGCGACCCCACGAAAACAAACTGTTGCCTGAAAAGTGGGTTAGGTTAGGTTAGAACTGGAACCCCACGAAAACGAACTGTTGCCTGAAAAGTGGGTTAGGTTAGGTTAAAACTGCGTCCCCCAAGAAAACGAACTGTTGTCTGAAAAGTGGGTTAGGTTAGGTTAGAACTGCTACCCCACGAAAACAAACTGTTGCCAGAAAAGTGGGTTAGGTTAGGTTAAAACTGCGTCCCCCAAGAAATCGAACTGTTGTCTGAAAAGTGGGTTAGGTTAGAACTGCGACCCCCAAGAAAACGAACTGTTGCCATAAAAGTGGGTTAGGTTAGGTTAGAACAGCGACCCCACGAAAACAAACTGTTGCCTGAAAAGTGGGTTAGGTTATGTTAGAACTGGAACCCCACGAAAACGAACTGTTGCCTGAAAAGTGGGTTAGGTTAGGTTAGAACTGCGACCCCACGAAAACAAACTGTTGCCATAAAAGTGGGTTAGGTTAGGTTAGAACTGCGACCCCACGAAAACAAACTGTTGCCCGAAAAGTGGGTTAGGTTAGAACTGCGACCCCACGAAAACAAACTGTTGCCAGAAAAGTGGGTTAGGTTAGGTTAAAACTGCGTCCCCCAAGAAAACGAACTGTTGTCTGAAAAGTGGGTTAGGTTAGGTTAGAACAACTGCGACCCCACGAAAACAAACTGTTGCCTGAAAAGTGGGTTAGGTTAGGTTAGAACTGGAACCCCACGAAAACGAACTGTTGCCTGAAAAGTGGGTTAGGTTAGGTTAGAACTGCGACCCCACGAAAAAAAACTGTTGCCAGAAAAGTGGGTTAGGTTAGGTTAGAACTGCGACCCCACGAAACAAACTGTTGCCAGAAAAGTGGGTTAGGTTAGGTTAGAACTGGAACCCCACGAAAACGAACTGTTGCCTGAAAAGTGGGTTAGGTTAGGTTAGAACTACGACCCCACGAAAACAAACTGTTGCCATAAAAGTGGGTTTGGTTAGGTTAGAACTACGACCCCACGAAAACAAACTGTTGCCAGAAAAGTGGGTTAGGCTAGGTTAGAACTGCGACCCCACGAAAACAAACTGTTGCCTGAAAAGTGGGTTAGGTTAGGTTAGAACTGCGACCCCACGAAAACAAACTGTTGCCCGAAAAGTGGGTTAGGTTAGAACTGCGACCCCACGAAACAAACTGTTGCCAGAAAAATGGGTTAGGTTAGGTTAAAACTGCGTCCCCCAAGAAAACGAACTGTTGTCTGAAAAGTGGGTTAGGTTAGGTTAGAACTGCGACCCCCAAAAAAACGAACTGTTGCCAGAAAAGTGTGTTAGGTTAGGTTAGAACAACTGCGACCCCACGAAAACAAACTGTTGCCTGAAAAGTGGGTTAGGTTAGGTTAGAACTGGAACCCCACGAAAACGAACTGTTGCCTGAAAAGTGGGTTAGGTTAGGTTAAAACTGCGACCCCACGAAAACGAACTGTTGTCAGAAAAGTGGGTTAGGTTAGGTTAAAACAGCGTCCCCCAAGAAAACGAACTGTTGTCTGAAAAGTGGGTTAGGTTAGGTTAGAACTGCGACCCCACGAAAACAAACTGTTGCCAGAAAAGTGGGTTAGGTTAGGTTAAAACTGCGTCCCCCAAGAAATCGAACTGTTGTCTGAAAAGTGGGTTAGGTTAGAACTGCGACCCCCAAGAAAACGAACTGTTGTCTGAAAAGTGGGTTAGGTTAGGTTAGAACTGCGACCCCACGAAAACAAACTGTTGCCAGAAAAGTGGGTTAGGTTAGGTTAAAACTGCGTCCCCCAAGAAAACGAACTGTTGTCTGAAAAGTGGGTTAGGTTAGGTTAGAACTGCTACCCCACGAAAACAAACTGTTGCCAGAAAAGTGGGTTAGGTTAGGTTAAAACTGCGTCCCCCAAGAAATCGAACTGTTGTCTGAAAAGTGGGTTAGGTTAGAACTGCGACCCCCAAGAAAACGAACTGTTGCCATAAAAGTGGGTTAGGTTAGGTTAGAACTGCGACCCCACGAAAACAAACTGTTGCCTGAAAAGTGGGTTAGGTTATGTTAGAACTGGAACCCCACGAAAACGAACTGTTGCCTGAAAAGTGGGTTAGGTTAGGTTAGAACTGCGACCCCACGAAAACAAACTGTTGCCATAAAAGTGGGTTAGGTTAGGTTAGAACTGCGACCCCACGAAAACAAACTGTTGCCCGAAAAGTGGGTTAGGTTAGAACTGCGACCCCACGAAAACAAACTGTTGCCAGAAAAGTGGGTTAGGTTAGGTTAAAACTGCGTCCCCCAAGAAATCGAACTGTTGTCTGAAAAGTGGGTTAGGTTAGAACTGCGACCCCCAAGAAAACGAACTGTTGTCTGAAAAGTGGGTTAGGTTAGGTTAGAACTGCGACCCCACGAAAACAAACTGTTGCCAGAAAAGTGGGTTAGGTTAGGTTAAAACTGCGTCCCCCAAGAAAACGAACTGTTGTCTGAAAAGTGGGTTAGGTTAGGTTAGAACTGCGACCCCCAAAAAAACGAACTGTTGCCAGAAAAGTGTGTTAGGTTAGGTTAGAACAACTGCGACCCCACGAAAACAAACTGTTGCCTGAAAAGTGGGTTAGGTTAGGTTAGAACTGGAACCCCACGAAAACGAACTGTTGCCTGAAAAGTGGGTTAGGTTAGGTTAAAACTGCGACCCCACGAAAACGAACTGTTGTCAGAAAAGTGGGTTAGGTTAGGTTAAAACAGCGTCCCCCAAGAAAACGAACTGTTGTCTGAAAAGTGGGTTAGGTTAGGTTAGAACTGCGACCCCACGAAAACAAACTGTTGCCAGAAAAGTGGGTTAGGTTAGGTTAAAACTGCGTCCCCCAAGAAATCGAACTGTTGTCTGAAAAGTGGGTTAGGTTAGAACTGCGACCCCCAAGAAAACGAACTGTTGTCTGAAAAGTGGGTTAGGTTAGGTTAGAACTGCGACCCCACGAAAACAAACTGTTGCCAGAAAAGTGGGTTAGGTTAGGTTAAAACTGCGTCCCCCAAGAAAACGAACTGTTGTCTGAAAAGTGGGTTAGGTTAGGTTAGAACTGCTACCCCACGAAAACAAACTGTTGCCAGAAAAGTGGGTTAGGTTAGGTTAAAACTGCGTCCCCCAAGAAATCGAACTGTTGTCTGAAAAGTGGGTTAGGTTAGAACTGCGACCCCCAAGAAAACGAACTGTTGCCATAAAAGTGGGTTAGGTTAGGTTAGAACTGCGACCCCACGAAAACAAACTGTTGCCTGAAAAGTGGGTTAGGTTATGTTAGAACTGGAACCCCACGAAAACGAACTGTTGCCTGAAAAGTGGGTTAGGTTAGGTTAGAACTGCGACCCCACGAAAACAAACTGTTGCCATAAAAGTGGGTTAGGTTAGGTTAGAACTGCGACCCCACGAAAACAAACTGTTGCCCGAAAAGTGGGTTAGGTTAGAACTGCGACCCCACGAAAACAAACTGTTGCCAGAAAAGTGGGTTAGGTTAGGTTAAAACTGCGTCCCCCAAGAAAACGAACTGTTGTCTGAAAAGTGGGTTAGGTTAGGTTAGAACAACTGCGACCCCACGAAAACAAACTGTTGCCTGAAAAGTGGGTTAGGTTAGGTTAGAACTGGAACCCCACGAAAACGAACTGTTGCCTGAAAAGTGGGTTAGGTTAGGTTAGAACTGCGACCCCACGAAAAAAAACTGTTGCCAGAAAAGTGGGTTAGGTTAGGTTAGAACTGCGACCCCACGAAACAAACTGTTGCCAGAAAAGTGGGTTAGGTTAGGTTAGAACTGGAACCCTGGTAACATTTTTGTCAATAAACACGACCTCCATAAATGAAACATAATATAAAAAATATCTACAGGATTGTAAGTACTTGGGCTCGGTAATGTACGCCGATGCCAAAATACAAACAGATATCGAGTCTAGAAAAAGGACTATAAAGCAAAAATGGAGACCTCTCACCGGTGTACTTTGATAACCAAAGATGCTGATTCTTAAGGATGTGTTTACGAAATCGCGATTTGGCCTGCTATATTATATAGCCTGGATTGTTGACGCGTGCGGGAAGACGATATACAAAGGCTGCATTTAAATGAGCTCAATATGCTTCGTTGGAGTAAAGTTATTACACGCATGGAAAAAGTGAGATATGGGTGGGCTGATATGGCAAGCAGAGAATAAGATTTTTAATTTTGTGCAATTACTATAGGTATATTTTAATCATAGTTTTGCAGAATACCCACTTAAACTTGAGTTGTGTTTAAACTTGTGTATATTGTAATGATTGCTTAGTTAATAGCTATAGGTATGTATTTAATATTCGTTTTTTTTATAGATAAAATAGTGAGTACCTACCTACTCATGTAAACTGCTCTTTTGATGCTCTTGTAATTCAAGATAAATATACTTGTATTTTATGTAATTTTTCTCATTAAGCGAAATGTAAATTTCTTTGAGAAAAATAAAGTTCTTTAAACCTATATATTTGTCTCAACACATCCTGACAACTGACAGAACCTTGGAGACGATTATCAGGACATCAAATTTCGAACTAGGCCCCATTTCAAAAATATGAAGAAATTTCTGCAGTCTAAAATAAATTATTCGGAATTCTTATAGTATATCGGTCACCGCAAAACAGCAACTGTAAGGAGACTACACCAAATTCAGCTTTGGCATCCCCTGTGAAACCCAGCCCGCCCAGCAACAACCAGTCAATGGAAAATAAGGAAAAGTCATCCCCTGTGAAACCCATTAATTATTTATCCTTCTTTAACCATTAAACCGCCACCTCCAGTAAAACTACCCGCTATGCAATTATGCATGTACTTATTTAGAACGAAGTGATTGATAATGAATATCCAAACCAACAAAACTGTATTTTTTTTTCAATCAGCTTGTATAAGTTTTACTCCAGGCACTTGTATTTAGAGTAGTGTGTATACATGCACCCATATTTGGTTGTAACTTTTTGACATTCAACAAACCTGCACGACCTCCATAATGAGATGGTATTTGGGGTTGATTAAATATACCAGTCTAAATCGGAGGATCATAAAGAGAGAAACTAGATGCAATTACTGTCACATAAAAGGTCTGAACTACCTTGGGGTGTTTGTAGAGAAAATACGCATGGCGATTTATATACTTGAATTTATTATCGCAAATTTGTTTGGTATTGTGCGTTCCTGTGAAAAATTCTATAGGGCATTAGTTGCCTAGAAGTCAATTATTCGTGTTTGGATATAAACTCTATAAATAATATTTATACCGTGGTAATACAAGTGTGAAGTGCAAACTATGCCTTTTATTGCTCGAACCATTACCAGAATTTGATGAAATCTTTATACAATAACAATAACCAACGCACATACCATTCTGGGAACAACACGTATATCCTCGTCGATTTAGAAAAAACCCAAGAAAACCTTTGGCTCGACCCTTAATAATCTAAATTGTAATGTCTAGATACATCGGTGCTTACACGTTTCGGTTTGTCTAACAATCTACTCGTAATTTCCAAAACAGTATACACAGCATAATTGCGGATGACGGTTTAACATGCACATGTTAAAGTTAGTATGTAATTCTCAACTACAAAATACAATATCAGAATTTCTATCGACAATCCAGTTACATCCAATCATCTGTGGGAACTTGAATCCCTGATTCTATAAATGTATAACCATATCTATTAGGCAACAATAATGAGAGTCGAACTCATTATACACTCAGCGTCAAAAAAATCGCACATCTTAACTTTATTCTTTCAAGCGGTTTTAAACCTTATATTATATAAGGAAAGATAAGACCATGGGGCATTATTTGAAAGGTTATGAAACCCTCTATTGGAAAATGTCGTAAAATGGACGATCTACACCATGCAAAAAGAAAATTTTCATGAAAAACTAATCAACGTGTATTTAGGTTAAAATTGCAAAGAATAAAAACACTACAAAATCAACAGATACAGAAAAAAATTACTTTAAACTAAACTTAAAACCTCTAATGCTGCCTCCTCTTGCCCTCCGAGTAGCTTCCATGCGACGAATCATGACTGTCATGAGTGCCACAATGCGTTTTTGAGGAAAGTTGTTCCACTCCTCAATAATGGTGTCTTGAAGCCTGTCGAGAGTGGCAGGCGCAGGATCATGTGATCGCACCCGCCGTTTTAGCTGATCCTAGAGATGTTCGATAGGGTTCAGGTCAGGGCTCCTTGCTGGCCACTCCATTACGGTGATCCCAGCCTCACACAGTTAGTCTCACAAAAACAACGCAGTGTGCCAGCGGGCGTTGTCATGCATAGTCATTAATTTATAATATTTTAAATATTACATGTCAAGTTATTAGGCAATAGGTATTTAGTTTTTATATAACATTCAAATTAATTAAATAATCAGCTTAATTAAAATATCAGGATAGGTACAATGTCAATTATTCAATTAAATTATTAAAGTAGATTTAGCTTACATTACATTATTATCAATAAAACATTTATAAATTATTCGGTAGATCAAAGAAATCTTTAATATCGTAAAAAGAGTAGTTTAACAGCCATTTTCTTAATTTTTTTAAAAATATTTGGGTACTACCCGCATTCTTTATCTCTGTTGGGAGCTTGTTGTATACTTTAGGTCCTACGTGTGACATGATTTTAGATGACTTGGTCAGTTTAATAGGGTGAGTGCGGAGTTGGTTTTTCAAGCCTTGTCTAGTGCGAGTGATCTTTTTGCACGGGAATGTATGTAGGTTTTCATTAACGTGTTTTGCTACATCGTAAATGAACTGAGAAGGCAGTGTAAGAATATTGTTCACTTTGAATAAGTCGTGTGCTGGAGTACGAGGTGGAACAAAAGAGATAATGCGTACAGCTCGCTTTTGTAGGATAAAGGCACGTTGCCATTCAGCTGCCATTGCCCACAATTGTAAACCATAACACATCACCGAGTGGAAGAGTGCGTAGTAACTCGACCGGAGCTCTTTCGGTGGTAGTACGCGAGCTAACCTACTCAATGCGAAGCATGCGCCTGAAAGTTTACCACACAAGTTATCTATGTGTGCATCCCATTTTAGACTCGAGTCCAGTGTGATTCCAAGAAATTTAGAGTTTTGCACTTGTGGTAGTGGAGTGTCATTAATAACAATGTTAAACGGATCAGGAGGTCGTCCACCGAGGTTAACGTGGAGAATTTGAGTTTTTGATAGATTTAATACTAAGCCGTTGATGCGAAACCAGCTGAGCAATCTATCGATGTCGGACCTTAGGAATTCTTCCAGCTGCTGCACTGTGTTAGCTGTGATGATGTTGCATGCATCGTCTGCAAAAATATACATGTCGCCGTCGACGGCTTTAGGAAGGTCATTAACCTGGATAAGAAAACACAAATTTGCGAGTGATGATCCTTGTGGCACGCCGATGTCAACGCCACCATAATTGGACTTAACATGGCCATTGCTCAGTACTACAGCTTGTTGGCGATTTGATAAGAAGTCTATCATTAATTTGAGAGCAGGACCGCGTATACCAGAGTGCTCGATTTTTTGAGCCAGTACCTCGTGATTGCAAAGATCGAAGGCACGAGTCATGTCGCACAATAATATGGCAACTTGACTGGCACCCTCTTTGGCCGCCATGATTTTATGTACAATTGGCCTGATGACAGTAACAAAGAATCATGGAAATAATAGTTTCAAAGAAACATATATGTTAATATGGTTCTAAAAATGGCCCAATCTCAGTATAAACATTAGGATTATTAATATATTCAATTATACTTCGCGCCTCGTCCTCGAGATTAGTAACTGAAGATATATATACATGTAGTTACGCCGGTAGGTGTCACCACTCTGCACTTAGTTATTAGGGATCACCGTAATGGAGTGGCCAGCAAGGAGCCCTGACCTGAACCCTATCGAACATCTCTAGGATCAGCTAAAACGGCGGGTGCGATCACATGATCCTGCGCCTGCCACTCTCGACAGGCTTCAAGACACCATTATTGAGGAGTGGAACAACTTTCCTCAAAAACGCATTGTGGCACTCATGACAGTCATGATTCGTCGCATGGAAGCTACTCGGAGGGCAAGAGGAGGCAGCATTAGAGGTTTTAAGTTTAGTTTAAAGTAATTTTTTTCTGTATCTGTTGATTTTGTAGTGTTTTTATTCTTTGCAATTTTAACCTAAATACACGTTGATTAGTTTTTCATGAAAATTTTCTTTTTGCATGGTGTAGATCGTCCATTTTACGACATTTTCCAATAGAGGGTTTCATAACCTTTCAAATAATGCCCCATGGTCTTATCTTTCCTTATATAATATAAGGTTTAAAACCGCTTGAAAGAATAAAGTTAAGATGTGCGATTTTTTTGACGCTGAGTGTATAATGAGTTCGACTCTCATTATTGTTGCCTAATAGATATGGTTATACATTTATAGAATCAGGGATTCAAGTTCCCACAGATGATTGGATGTAACTGGATTGTCGATAGAAATTCTGATATTGTATTTTGTAGTTGAGAATTACATACTAACTTTAACATGTGCATGTTAAACCGTCATCCGCAATTATGCTGTGTATACTGTTTTGGAAATTACGAGTAGATTGTTAGACAAACCGAAACGTGTAAGCACCGATGTATCTAGACATTACAATTTAGATTATTAAGGGTCGAGCCAAAGGTTTTCTTGGGTTTTTTCTAAATCGACGAGGATATACGTGTTGTTCCCAGAATGGTATGTGCGTTGGTTATTGTTATTGTATAAAGATTTCATCAAATTCTGGTAATGGTTCGAGCAATAAAAGGCATAGTTTGCACTTCACACTTGTATTACCACGGTATAAATATTATTTATAGAGTTTATATCCAAACACGAATAATTGACTTCTAGGCAACTAATGCCCTATAGAATTTTTCACAGGAACGCACAATACCAAACAAATTTGCGATAATAAATTCAAGTATATAAATCGCCATGCGTATTTTCTCTACAAACACCCCAAGGTAGTTCAGACCTTTTATGTGACAGTAATTGCATCTAGTTTCTCTCTTTATGATCCTCCGATTTAGACTGGTATATTTAATCAACCCCAAATACCATCTCATTATGGAGGTCGTGCAGGTTTGTTGAATGTCAAAAAGTTACAACCAAATATGGGTGCATGTATACACACTACTCTAAATACAAGTGCCTGGAGTAAAACTTATACAAGCTGATTGAAAAAAAAATACAGTTTTGTTGGTTTGGATATTCATTATCAATCACTTCGTTCTAAATAAGTACATGCATAATTGCATAGCGGGTAGTTTTACTGGAGGTGGCGGTTTAATGGTTAAAGAAGGATAAATAATTAATGGGTTTCACAGGGGATGACTTTTCCTTATTTTCCATTGACTGGTTGTTGCTGGGCGGGCTGGGTTTCACAGGGGACGCCAAAGCTGAATTTGGTGTAGTCTCCTTACAGTTGCTGTTTTGCGGTGACCGATATACTATAAGAATTCCGAATAATTTATTTTAGACTGCAGAAATTTCTTCATATTTTTGAAATGGGGCCTAGTTCGAAATTTGATGTCCTGATAATCGTCTCCAAGGTTCTGTCAGTTGTCAGGATGTGTTGAGACAAATATATAGGTTTAAAGAACTTTATTTTTCTCAAAGAAATTTACATTTCGCTTAATGAGAAAAATTACATAAAATACAAGTATATTTATCTTGAATTACAAGAGCATCAAAAGAGCAGTTTACATGAGTAGGTAGGTACTCACTATTTTATCTATAAAAAAAACGAATATTAAATACATACCTATAGCTATTAACTAAGCAATCATTACAATATACACAAGTTTAAACACAACTCAAGTTTAAGTGGGTATTCTGCAAAACTATGATTAAAATATACCTATAGTAATTGCACAAAATTAAAAATCTTATTCTCTGCTTGCCATATCAGCCCACCCATATCTCACTTTTTCCATGCGTGTAATAACTTTACTCCAACGAAGCATATTGGGCTCATTTAAATGCAGCCTTTGTGTATCGTCTTCCCGCACGCGTCAACAATCCAGGCTATATAATATAGCAGGCCAAATCGCGATTTCGTAAACACATCCTTAAGAATCAGCATCTTTGGTTATCAAAGTACACCGGTGAGAGGTCTCCATTTTTGCTTTATAGTCCTTTTTCTAGACTCGATATCTGTTTGTATTTTGGCATCGGCGTACATTACCGAGCCCAAGTACTTACAATCCTGTAGATATTTTTTATATTATGTTTCATTTATGGAGGTCGTGTTTATTGACAAAAATGTTACAACCAAATATGGGTGTGTGAGAAAAGCGAATTAAAAAAATAGCTGTCTAAGTAAATAAGGAGAAACCCCACTTCCATGTAAATAAGCAAATTTAAATATTAAACTCAAAATAAATAATCAATATTACTTCTATTCTCATTACTGCCTAATAACACTATGTTTGGTGTATAATTTAGGCATAACTTGTCGTTAGTTATTTATTTACCTTGATACAAAGTATATACAACTGCTAAAACAATGACTGGTTGTTATTGGGGTTATAAGTATCATAAATAAAATAATAAACAGATGTAATTGAAAATAAAACTGTTTATTAAAGTCAATCATCCTATTTATTCACCTTATCATCAACAACTAATAAATATAATTACTAAGAGTAATTATTCACTAAGATATGATTGAATTAATTAATCCATCAAATTAATCAAGTAAATACTTAATTATTATAATACATATAATTAATTATCAACATGGTATTTACTTAACTTTCAATATTCCTTTGGCGACGATTAACTCAGTGCTGATGCTCAAAGCAGAATGGCCCAAATGAATTTGGTCGGGCCCTTTTATGCCCATCGCTAGCCAGCCACTTGCACCTGGTTAATCATGCCACTTGACATTCCAGAAATGACGTCACAATCGTGGTTTCTCATGTACCTCGTCCATTTATCGAAATATCCCAAATAAAATGATTATAACATCTTTTCATTAGATTCCGTTATACATAATTAC
This sequence comes from Cydia splendana, assembly GCF_910591565.1. Classification (NCBI taxonomy): domain Eukaryota; kingdom Metazoa; phylum Arthropoda; class Insecta; order Lepidoptera; family Tortricidae; genus Cydia; species Cydia splendana. The sequence goes on from NW_026946906.1 coordinate 486,948, forward strand.
TAATCAGTAATATAAATACATAATAAATCACTTAAAAGGAATGTACAAATCTTAGTATTAGGTTAACTACTATATTATTATTAAAGTTACCACTACCCCTGTTTCTCTTATCTACCGTGGTTTCGTATCGTACCCACATAAATCACCAATTGTGTAAACTTCACGTGAAGTTGTGTTTAAGTGTTTCTTCTTCTCCGTCGAATTACTCTTGACAGAGCAGTCGTGGTCACGTTGAACGACGAACGATTCTACGCCAGTTCTCCCTGGCAGATGCTTCTCTGGCACATGTGTTAAGTGGGGTGTTGGTAAGGGCTTTTATCTGATCCGTCCAACGCATTGGGGAACGTCCTCTTGACCTACAGCCATTGACCCGTCCCTGGACAACAAGTCTCTCCATGGCCTGCTCTCCACGTCGCGTCACATGTCCGAAGTATCTGAGGATACGCGCTCTGACCGTAGCTGAGAGCCTCTCTTTCACCTTAAGTTCTTCAAGTATGGAGACGTTTGTACGGTGTTGTGTCCAAGATACTCGCAGCATTCGTCTCCAACACCACATTTCGAGTGCGTCGATTCTTTGTCTCTCTCGCTCCTTCACTGTCCATGTCTCAGCACCATACAGTAATATAGGGAATACGAGAGACCGCACTAATTGGACTTTGGTGGCTTTGGTGATATTTCTGTCCTGCCATATCCTCTTCAACTTCAAGTTTAAGTGTTTAAATAGTGCAATATATTATAACCATTGGACTTCAAAGAGAAACAGGTCAGTTTCATACGTAATACAATTTGTACATAGGATAATAATATTCTAACACGGCCATACTGACTTGTACTTCGTTCCCGAAGTACACCTCATTATGGTCTGTTAGGTAAGTATTGTATGATCATACAATTTGGATACCCATTACTATAGTTTGGCCAGGGACTGTCTCATCTCAAACATAGATAGAAAGAATCATATTGTATTTGCCTTATGCTAGTACTAGCACCCAAGAAATAAATATAAGATAAACATATACATATATATATATATATATGTGTGTCGAATACCGATGGTCTCAAAGGCGGTGGGCGCGTGGGGGTAGTACGATAATGTATTACTCCACAGCTAAACCAGTATGCTACCATTGCTACCAGTGCATGAAATAAACATTAGGACTCGTTAACCATACTAGTGCCTACTATACTTCAGTACTAAATGTTTAAAAGAACTAATTGATATTTGTAACTCAAGGGAGCGATATGAAAGTAAAAAGAAACCGTTTAAATCTTTATTCAAGTCAAACTAGGCCGGCTTCAACCCTACATATCTGACCTGAGAAGATTTAGCCCTATATGGGACCGGCAACAAACTCAGAAGGACAAATCTTTTCAAAACAAGTTAAAACAACACATAACACATCATTTCTTTATTTCACAAAAGTAAGCTTCTAATGAAACATAAGAAATCAAAATAACACTTGAAATAAAACTAAATGGTTAAAGAACGCGGGATTCTATAAGCTATCAGAATAATCCTTCAGGTATAAACCTTCAGGAACGTAGCGAGTTAGGCACGAGGTTGGCTAACGAGTACGTCCGATCTCTAGCGCGGTCCGTTCAAGAAGAACTACCAGCGGCGGAGCCTCTCCGCTCCCGCCGCAGTCAAGTTGGCAAACCTGTTCGACCAGTCTACCAACATACCGACAAAAACGCCAACTCGTGCCTACGCTCACTCGAGAGAAACCTCTTGACGTTCCAAAGCCTTCTACCTGTCATCTCAGTTAGGGTGATTCACTTTTGTATGGAGAAAAAAAAGTTGTAATATTTTTCCTGACTTTGCTCACCAATGGAGTCTCCCCACACTAAAAACTATCTATTTCAATTTTCAAAAGAATCTGATAACGTTTAGAGGTTGCACAAGTTGAAAAGGTAGAGTGAGAACCCCATACATTGCGTGAAAATGAACTATGTTCTAAAATGACAAAATATAATGATCTAATACTAAAATCGAATGAGAAAACTGAATTTTGCGTCTAAAACACGATAAAAGCACTTTTCCTTTGGAAACAGGTGAAAAAACTGGAAAATCTTAATTAGAACATTTATCGAGTAACCAAAATCCAAGTTTACTACTAATTTTAAAATTTATTTATTATATGTAGAAGGTTCAGTATCACACTACTCTCCGCTTTGATGGTAGCCGCTTAAACCATTTTCTACCCTCCGATGTAGAGTCGTTGGTTATTTGAAAAATCTTTGTTGAAGTTGTGCAACCTCTAAATGTTTACCGATTTTAATTTTTTTTAACATATAATATTTTCTTATCAGTTAGAACAAGAATTCGAGCAAAGTCAGATGAAAATCGAAAATTCGGAAAAATTAAACACCCTAATCTCAGTTCAACAACACGCCAATAGATGGCGTTACTCTCTACGCAACTTTATTTCAACAATGCGCCAATAGACGGAGTTACTCTCTACACAACTTAATTTATTTTGTTACAACCAAATAATACGTAGCTCAACATTGCTAATCGATTTTATACAGGCGTCTAAAATAATGAACTATAACGCTGCAATACGTCTTTCTGGTGTCAGGGTCCGACACGGCCGTCCTGCGCTACACACGTCCTCGTGTGTGGGTGTATGCATTTGATTCTGTAACAAAGTACTCAGCACAGTATCTCATCGCTCGGTCATTCCTGACCCACAATTTAGGTCTCACTCAAATTACTATTAAAATCAAACTTTGTTATCAATCAAACCAGAAAATAGTTCAAAGTCATTAAACAATCCTCATTTCTCTAGTCAAAAATAGTCCATCGAGCAACGACTAAATAAAAATAGTCATCAGTAATCATCGCCGCTATCTAGCGGATACACTTCAATAATCATCGCCTCCATCTGGCGGATACTCTCAAATTTACGTGAAAAGAGAACAATCTCAAACAACAACAACACTAATCGCAACAGCTCTAATTCATTGCTCGACAGTATCACTACTATTGTCATCAATATCAATTTACGGGAAAATTATCTGGCAAAAAAAAAAATGAAAAATTCTTTGGTCATATGTGATAATAATCGTTGTAGGACATCTTAAAATAAATAGCACTCTGACTTAATAATTTCAATTTTACTCATATGAACACAGTACATCAACGGAAATTCATTTTTAACAAAACAACACCAGTCCTTCGGTGAATTGTCAGTCCTTCGGCAGGTCCTTGCAAAGAGCATTCTGCACATAAAAAGCAGACCACGTGCACCTCTTACATGCTCTGGCACTTCTGATGCGGTCACTAAACAATACCCAGTCCATCTAAAGCAAAATAGTAGTGCCCAGTCCATTGGGCGTGCCTTCAGTCCATCGAAAGCAAAACAGTAGTGCCCAGTCCATCGGGCTTGCCTTCAGTCCATCGAAAGCAAAACAGTAGTGCCCAGTCCATCGGGCTTGCCTTCAGTCCATCGAAAGCAAAACAGTAGTGCCCAGTCCATCGGGCTTGCCTTCAGCCCATCGAAAGCATGACAGTATTGCCCAGTCCATCGGGCGTACTTTCAGTCCTTCGAAAGTACAAGCTTTCAGTCCATCGAAAGCAAAAACAATTGTAATATGGCGATTGTCCACTTTTAGTGTTTAGCAGTAACACTTTGGTTTACTGCGACATAAACGCGTATTGCTTGTGTCAGCGCAACCTAACGTGTATACATAGGCAGGCATTTAGAGAATATACGTTCTTATACTATCACACATAAGGTGTTTGACTTCTACTCCCATCACCCGCTCGAAACAACATAACAAGATCTCTCCTGTTATTTGATGGCGACCCAGACCAGCGAACCAACGAACTAATACTCAAGAAAGAAGAAAAAATCTACCAAGACTACAACCCAGATAACCAATCACACTTTCAACGCAAGAATCCACGCAGTTAGAACCAACCACCATTAAGAACCAAGAAAAAAGAAGAACCACCCAACATCAAAAAACGGAAACCAAGTTAAGAAGAGAAATCAAGAAGAGCGAAGATCGAAGAGCGTTGTCCAGGGTTTCCCGGCTCGCAAACCAAGAGGTGTCCAGGGTTATCCCGGCCCACCATAATCATCGGAAGCAGAGCCAGCCAGCCATATGAAGCGTCAAGCGAGTGCCACGTGGAGGTGCCAGCTCGCCAGGCCGCGCCAACAGCTGCCAAGAATGCCGGTCGCGAACTCGCACCGGACCGGACGAAGACGAAGCCGAGGACGGCCAGCCACGCAGCAATAGGATGTAAATCCTACGTGTAATTTAGTATTTTATTTTATTTTCTCTAAAAGCCAGCATTTTTTTTTCCAATTCAGTAGCAGTCATATTTAAATCATTCATAATTATTAAAGGTTGTCGCTAAACTCAATTTCGTTTCGAGCATAAATAATTTTCATAAGAAGTCATAAATTCATAATATAATATAAAAATTAAAAGTGTCGAATAGTGTCCTCAATTATGTATGTTGCAATTTGCAGCGCGTGCCACACGTTGTGCGCACGTCGACAGAAAACTTAACTAGGCCGCGAGACTTTGCCGCGAGTTAGAATATTTTAATAAGCGATGAATGAAATTTGATACATCGCATAACGATTAAGTAATAAACAACTCAATTCAATAAAATTATTTAATTGTTTTTGAGTAATGATTAATACTTTAGCTACGTGTCGGACTGATCACCTGATATACAGCGAAAGTTTGATTTATTACATAATTTTTTTTGAATTTTGGAAGTTAAATAAAAGTGTTTATTTTATAAAAAACCTTACAGTACGGTACAAGTTTGAGAAGTTTTAAGGAGTTTAATAGGCACATTCGTACAATGTGACCTTATAGCTAGAGCACTAGTCCTTCGTACTTGGTCATAGTGTGATATACAGTATCCTCCGTGAAAGTTGTAGGAGAATTTTAAGTCTTAATGTATTTGTGTCTCTAGGTACAGGCAGAGCCGTACAGCCTGGCCTGATATGCCGCTATTATTGTGTTTTAGGGTGACCATGCCCTCGGGTAGCCAATCCCGCGTGTAGTTATGAAGTTCGGGTACGCACGGGAGCGTAGCCCATGATGTATTGATTATAGGGTGACCATGCCCTGGGTAACCATTCCCATTCATTATGTTAGGAGCTTAGGACTCCGTCTTAATACGGCATTAGTTATTTTTATTACGAGATTTATAGGGTACCGTAACTATAAACAGCGAGAGTGAATATTTTAAAGTTGAATACCAAATGTTTTTAAATGTTAATATATTTTAAAGTTGAATAGTAAATGTTTTAAAGATGAAGAGTAGGTAAATGTTTTTAAAGAACGAGATTTATATTTTATGAGAAAAGGAAGTAAATTAATATTTTAACGTTTGAGAGATGATAACATTTTAAGTGAAGATAATATTTTCTTATTAAAAGATAACGATATTTTTTTACAAGGACTACGACATTAATACGACACATAAAATCGTTAAATAAATAAAGATTGTTTGCATTATACCTATATAAATTATTAACATTTTTTTTTATTGATTTCAGAAAAAATTGTAAACAAGTAACATGCGTTTAAATTTTTTCTTCTGCCACCCCGGCGGTGAGAGGAACTTTCGGGGGAGGTGTAATATGGCGATTGTCCACTTTTAGTGTTTAGCAGTAACACTTTGGTTTACTGCGACATAAACGCGTATTGCTTGTGTCAGCGCAACCTAACGTGTATATATAGGCAGGCATTTAGAGAATATACGTTCTTATACTATCACACATAAGGTGTTTGACTTCTACTCCCATCACCCGCTAGAAACAACATAACAAGATCTCTCCTGTTATTCTTAATGTTAAGAGTGAATTCCAAAAAGAAAATAAAAACGGTTCTTTAAATCATGTTACTCAGAACCATTGGTACTATCAGCGTCAACTGATCAACTGAAACCGAACATCACTGATCAAAATCACTAAAGATAGCTTTCTACTTTAGCTTTAACAACAGAAACTCAGCTTTCTACTTTAGCTTTAACAACAGAAACTCGCTCAAAACTTCTATGCAGAAGTAAATCCTCTCAAAATAATCCCAACAAAATGGGAACTGCTCACCAGATTAATAAAGCATGATGCACGCGTCCCAGTCAAAGGTGGTGGTGAAGTCCAACCCAAGCACGAAGGCTGATGCTTTCCGCCGTGCAGTTGCCGTTGCTGCGGCAGATGGCGAGATGCACGATGTAGTTTAACATAGCTGGCTGTTACTGAAATCATCATTAGCACGGCATCAGGTTTGTCATGTAAGCAGGATAAACTCAAAGGTTTATTAAATGCAATGTAGCAGACAAAAAAAACATGTTTCCAATGTATACGGGACTTCAAAAATCTCAGAATAAAATTTAAACTTCAATGAGTGCATTTTATTTCATTCTATGAACAAACAAACATGTGTTCCAAAAATAAGTAACACGGTAAAATGGGCCAATACGACAAGTGACAGCTAATTAGTTACGTTAGACTGTTATGCTTCGCCATTACACTGAAAATAAAATTCACTAATAAACAGTTGGAACGAAACCTGTCCTTCTATTTCCAAATCTCCAGAACAGACGATACTGCACAGCTGCTTCTGTGTTACAGGTGTGATGGCGTCTGTAAGTTGTCCCTGCTCAGGTTGCAGCACACTGTAACATTAATTTTCATATGCGTAGCTCATGCTTTCATAGTATGCACGATTTGTGATCTATCACGGCATTACGGGTAATAATTTGTAGCAATTTTACTAATTACTAAACGTTACAGGATAAAGATAACATAGTCCTATGCATTGGCAAATCAGCAGGATCAATTTCTAACGGTGAATTGTATTTTCAAAAAAATATTTTTGAGGGTAGAAGCACAAGTGAGCGATGAAATAATATCACGTCGTGATAGCCGATATTTGGTTGTAATTAACAACATGGATTTCACTTCAAAATAATTCAAGATCACTTAGATTTAAATGGAATATAAAAATTAATTGTATCTTCATAAAAAAAAATATTATTTGAATGGATTACAAAAATTAATTACAAAGTAACGTAACGATCCCAGAGATGACGTCACGTAACGACCGCTATGCTCGACTGCCTCAATCACAATTTTATTCACAATTTAACAATCATTCTCACCAAATAACAATTAATTACACTCACCTTTCAATCAAGGTTAGACACGTGAGCTTACCCATACCGCGTGTCCAGATTATGGAATGTAGGTCACCAGAAATACACCACGCTCCCAGGTGGCTGTGTAAGCAATACATGATACCTTGACAATCCCACTTGCTGATGTCGAATACCGATGGTCTCAAAGGCGGTGGGCGCGTGGGGGTAGTACGATAATGTATTACTCCACAGCTAAACCAGTATGCTACCATTGCTACCAGTGCATGAAATAAACATTAGGACTCGTTAACCATACTAGTGCCTACTATACTTCAGTACTAAATGTTTAAAAGAACTAATTGCTATTTTTAACTCAAGGGAGCGATATGAAAGTAAAAAGAAACCGTTTAAATCTTTATTCAAGTCAAACTAGGCCGGCTTCAACCCTACATATCTGACCTGAGAAGATTTAGCCCTATATGGGACCGGCAACAAACTCAGAAGGACAAATATTTTCAAAACAAGTTAAAACAACACATAACACATCATTTCTTTATTTCACAAAAGTAAGCTTCTAATGAAACATAAGAAATCAAAATAACACTTGAAATAAAACTAAATGGTTAAAGAACGCGGGATTCTATAAGCTATCAGAATAATCCTTCAGGTATAAACCTTCAGGAACGTAGCGAGTTAGGCACGAGGTTGGCTAACGAGTACGTCCGATCTCTAGCGCGGTCCGATCAAGAAGAACTACCAGCGGCGGAGCCTCTCCGCTCCCGCCTCAGTCAAGTTGGCAAACCTGCTCGACCAGTCTACCAACATACCGACAAAAACGCCAACTCGTGCCTACGCTCACTCGAGAGAAAACTCTCGACGTTCCAAAGCCTTCTACCTGTCATCTCAGTTCAACAACACGCCAATAGATGGCGTTACTCTCTACGCAACTTTATTTCAACAATGCGCCAATAGACGGAGTTACTCTCTACACAACTTTATTTATTTTGTTACAACCAAATAATACGTAGCTCAACATTGCTAATCGATTTTATACAGGCGTCTAAAATAATGAACTATAACGCTGCAATACGTCTTTCTGGTGTCAGGGTCCGACATATATATATATATATTTTCGCATTTCTCTTTTTTTTTCAGGCCAACACGTGTAAAAATGCACCATTTATTTTTTTACATTTCTTTCTCTTTTTTTTCAGGCCAACACGTGTACAAATGCACCATTTATTTCTTTTTGCATTTCTCTTTTGTTTTCAAGCCAACACGTGTACAAATGCACCATTTATTTCTTTTTGCATTTCTCTTTTTTGTTTCAGGTCAACACGTGTAAAAATGCACCATTTATTTTTTTTGCATTTCTTTCTCTTTTTTTTCAGGCCAACACGTGTACAAATGCACCATTTATCTCTTTTTGCATTTCTCTTTTTTTTTCAGGCCAACACGTGTGGTATGATTGCTCCAATCAATCATAACTTCAACAAATGCACCATTTTTTTTTTGCATTTTTCATATCACCATCATCATCGTCAGTCATATGACCAACCAACATACATCTCTTATATACATCTCTTTAGCTACTTTGTCTTTTTGTTAGTTTTTTTTTAATAATACATAAATTATCACCATAAGTATATAAAACGTCTTAGTCCCATAGCAAGTTCAACCAGCTTATATTTCGGGCACTAGAAGATGATAGAGATGTAAAAATATATTTATGCATATGTACATAAGTTACATATTCATACTTATATACATTAAAAAAAAACATTCACGACTAAGGAACAAATCCTTCCGATAAACACACAAATAGATGTACCCACTGGGTGTCGAACCCTGGACCTCCAGCTTGGTAGACAGTGACATCTCTTTTTTTTTGACAAATAAAAACGCCAACACATGAAAGTTACCAATCCAAGACCTCCAATCTCCGTAAAAACTTACTAAGTTCTTGTGCACTATAAGCTTATAACCACAATAAATAATGAATTTAAAAGTGGGGGGAAAAAACTAAGCTTTATAGTATCATTCGCAAACGTATCTGTTTAATACAAAATTAATTTGGCATTCAGCTGGCATTAGACGGTCGGGGAGGCCTTGTACAACATGGAGGCGGTCAGTTGAGAAGGAGGCTGGCTCAAGTGGACTCGACTGGAAAGAGCTGGAAGTAGCCGCTCAAAATGGCGACAAAGGGAAAATAATTCTGCGAGCTCTATGTCCCTAATTAATTTACAATAAATTATGTTTCAAAACCATTCTCCTGCCACTGGTAATGTCTATCCTACAAGGAGATCTTAACCTTTATTGTTTAACAGAAATAATCATTTTTTTTTCATTTTCATTCTATTAGAACTTCCTACGTTGCATCACTCCTATGAATTTTATATAAACCTAACCTAACATAATTTTTAACTCCGTTCGGCCATCCCACAAAACAACTAGGTACTCTAAAAGTCAGTGGTCAGAATTCTCTATAATGTATTCAATATGTATAGATCTATCTCTGAAGCTTCCGTGGCAAAAATTCGGTTACATATATGTAATAGGAAACGTACTTCTTTTTATGAAATGTTATTTTAGAGCTTCGATCGTAACTGTATTTAAACCTATTTAGTAGATAACGCGATATTCTCCTAGTTGAATCTTAATTGTACAAAAGAACTTATCGTACAAAGGCGTACTTTTCGTACAAAAGTCATTCTCTCAGTCTGGCGTGCGCAACGATTACGTTAGGACGCGTTCCTTTGTTTACCTTATTGTAATACCGATTTTTTTTTTGTTTTGCTAAGAGTATTATAATTCCGAGTGTGTAAAAAGTGATTATAATGACTATAGTATTGATAATAAGTGAAAAACTAAGTTAATTAGTCGTTTCTTTTCGTGTAAACACAATTTTAGTGGTTTTATCGAACTACCCTCAATTTGTGATTATGAGTGATTTGGGCGAGGAACCGGCCCCGCAGCCGGCCTCGGGTGCCGAGATGTCCCCAGAATCAATCAGGAAGGTTATCATGGGCTCCGAGGAATCCTTTCCTCAAGGAGATGGCGAGATGGACTTACAATGGGATGAAGGAGATTTGAATGCCGGTAACCAACGCGTTGTGGTGCCGGAGCCGGACTCTGCGGACCAGCGTCGTGATAAGCGACGGTTAGAGGTGGAGGAAGGTGGTGATAATGATGGGTTTACGGTCGTATCTAGGAATAAACGTAGAGATGTACGTCGCTCACCCCCTTCGATTAGTCCTCTACCGCAGTCTGATGATATTATCTATGAGGTTTCAGTTAGCTCCAAGAACGTTCTCCCGAAACAATTGGGATTTGCAAAGATATTGTTGGGTCATAATGTGCAGGGCGTCTTAGGAGTAAAATATAAGAGTCCTTACAAATTACTAATCAGATTTAATACCGATACTAACGCAAACAGTTTCTTGGAGAGTGAAGTTGTGAAGAAATATGAGTGGATTTGTAGAAATACTAATGAGTTGCCATTCTGCTACGGGGTAGTAAGAGATATAGATTTTGGGGTTGATGAAAAGGACCTAAAAGATATTTTCGTGTGTGATTCAGATACAGAGATTCTAGCCGTCAAACGATTAAACAAAAGAGATGAGCAGGGTAAGTGGGTAAAGTGTGAAACTGTACGTATTTGTTTTCGAGGGTCAATCCTGCCCCCTTACGTTAAGGCGTATGGATGTCGTATGGCGGTAGACTCGTATAAGTACCCAGTCACGCAATGTTCGAAATGCTGGCGATTTGGCCATGTCAGTAATTTTTGTCCATCCAAGGTACAAATCTGTCCTAAATGCGGAGAAAAACATGAAAATTGTGAAACAAAGAAGTTCCAATGCGTGAACTGCAAAGGAAACCATTTATCTTTGATGAAAAGCTTATGTCCCGCATTTCTAAAAGAGCGATCCGTTCGCATATTTATGGGGCAAAACAATTGCACATATAAAGTAGCCAAAGAAAATCAACGAAGAAAAAAAACAGAATACTGATGTAAACAGTGGCTTCCAGGCGAGAGAAACTCTTCTAATGAATCCTAATCCCCCAGTATTTTCAACTGGGGAATCCTCGAAGCCTTCTTATAGAGATATATGTGCTGGGGCTTCAGTTAGTAATTATAATTTTGAAGAAGAGCATACTGAAAGCGAATTAGAAGAACCCCAAAATAAGAATATTGGAAGCAAACCCAAAAAACAAAATGACAAAAAAAGCCGCAAATCGAGGAGAAGAGAGAAACATAATATGAGTGCCGATGAATCATCCGAAACAGAAAGTACCCGACCTCCAATTGATGTAGTCCCCGTTCAGCAATCTCGAAGAACTCGCAAAGAACGAAAGTCCTTAATAGATAGGTTTATAGACAAGATAAAGGAAGCAATGTCAACCGAGGGAGATCTTGAAAATAAAATTAAGGTATTTATGGAATTTATCTGGAGCGAGGTTAAAAATTTAGTTCAGAAGTATTTCACTATAGAGATGTTGTTAAAGCTATACCAAAATCACAATAATGGACAGTAACACAACAAAAAAGGGTTTGATAAGCATCTACCAATGGAATGCTAACAGTTTAAAACCTAAAGCTCGAAACTTTGAACTATTATTACTACAAGATAAAATTCATATGGCATTTGTGAGTGAGACTTGGCTTTCTACTGAAACTACTCTCAAATTTAATGGATATAACGTAGTAAGAGCAGACAGGTCCGATTCTTATGGTGGCCTGTGCGCCATCATACACAGATCAATTAAATTTTCACATAGACCTTATAATGTAACGAATCCTCAAATGCAAGTTATGATTATTGAAATATTTAATATCCCTGGCCTTAAACATATTATATCGATATACTGCCCTCCCTCCGTAACCACTAATCAGCATGATTGGGACTCAATCTTCAGTTTTGTTAAATCAGAGTGTCTCATATTTGGTGATATGAATGCTCATCACGCCCTGTGGTCATGTAAATCCGATCGGAGAGAAGAGGCTGTGTACAAAGCTATGTTTGATAATGATTTCGTGTGTCTAAATGATGGTGCATGAAAGGAGCCTCCCCGCACGACGCACTCGAAGTTACGGCGATTACACATTGCTAAAGCGTCTGGCGCACCCCGGGCAACGTTCGGTACTACTACCGAGCGGCGAATCCTTTCCACACGATGGTTCCTCCAAGAAAGAATACATGCGATCACCAGCGGCGCTTCTCGAAGCCTGCCTTGACTGTTATCTCTATCAATATAGAGGGCTTCTCACAGGACAAAGCGCTACTCCTATCGGAAATGTGCCGCGAGACGCAATGCCATGTCCTATGCGTCCAGGAAACTCATCGTGACACAGGCCAAACTCGGCCTCAGATCCCCGGACTGACTTTAATAGCGGAAATACCACACCCAAAACACGGCAGTGCCATCTTTGCCAAGCCGGATTTAGTGGTGACGGCCACTTCTTCCGTTTGTCGAGAAACAATGGAGCTCATAACTGTGGACATCTGCTCATGTACAATAACATCGGTGTACAAACCCCCAGCCCAACCGTTCCGCCCTTGGGACCTTTGCGAACCGACCGACGGCCGCACCAAAATTGTTGTCGGTGACTTCAACAGCCACCACACGACGTGGGGCTACCGCGAGACAAACCTTGATGGTCAGGCAGTTGAAGCGTGGGCGGAGACCAATGGACTCTTCCTTCTCCATAATCCCAAGCTACCGGGATCTTTCAATAGTGGTCGCTGGCGGCGCAGTTACAACCCCGATCTCATATTTGTCAGCGAGAATATCAGCCCCCAATGCTCCAAGGATGTCTGCGGTCCTATCCCCAGAACACAACACAGGCCCATAATGTGCCAAGTGCAGGCTGTCGTGCAGCCTATCACTGTCCCATTCCGTCGTCGTTTCAACTTCGAAAAAGCAGATTGGGACAAATACTCTCGAAGCATCGACGAGAAGCTCGGCTCCCTGCCACCTCTAGCTGAGAACTATGACACGTTTATCGACATTGCTGCCCTCCTAACGAAAAGTGCAATAACTCGAGTTTTGGGTCAAGTTGAGTTATATACATATTCGCGTTGAGCATAACGAGTTCTATATTTTCTTCTTAGACAGTTTTAAGGTATCTGTAACGTAAACATGTTTTTTATTAATCAAAACTGCAATATCTGAGGCAATGACTTGTGATTTACTTATAAAGAACGACATAACTGTAGTTATCGCTCTTATGCTTAGTAAAATTGTGATAACAAATGTTAGTCCAGTAACTAATCATAAACGCAATAAGTGAAGTTGTTACACTTATGTTTAGGATTGTCGAAATTTTAAAGATAAGTTTATTTAATAACAAGGCAATACAACTAAGTTATTGCATTTATGTTTAGGACGATGGGGCACAGACAGTATAGTTTTACCAATAACGGTGCAATATGATGGCAAGTTGTCGCATTTATGAGTAGTAAAATGTTCACTGCGGGCGAAGGGTACGGAATAAGTTTCCATTTTGTGCCATGAGCATCCATCAGTCGCCTATTTTTGTTAGATTTTTTTACCGAATAATATAATTGCAATAGTGAGACATGAAAAACTAGTATTATTTACCAGAAGTAATAAAAATAAAATGTTAATTTTTTTTATTACTTGTGTTATTGTAATGTTATGTCATATAATCTTTAATAGAAAAAAACCGACTGCTCAAAATAGTTTGAAATGCCATATATACATTATTGGCTGGTATTTAACTGATATAGTAATCCACCTCGTCACCTTTTTCTCGTAGCATATTTCGTTTCTGTAAGGGTCGCAGTTCTAACCTAACCTTACCCACTTTTCTAGTAGCACTTCGTTTCTCTAAGGGTCGCAGTTCTATCCTAACCTAACCCACAAAATCGAAATCGCCAAACTATGCATCGTTGAAGAGTTCTGTTCTAATCATCATCAGCAGTTCCACTTCATCAAATGCGACAGTTTTTAATGTAAACGCTTGATTTTCTGTTGAAAATACAAAAATCTCTATACGTATGCCTTTAAGATTTGGGGAGTTCCCTCCACCTCATGTATCCCATGTGCAGAACTCGAGCCTGACAAAAATATGGCTTAAAAACTTAACTTGCTTAACAAACATAACGAAGAGGACCAATCGTCAAACGTGAACTATATGCGTCGTTGAAGAGTTCTGATCTGTATGTACTTTTGTGTTTTACCCAACTTTCTTTTCTATCAATATACCATCTATCCCATCCTCGTCGCCAGATGATACATATGGAACCGGGAGCGATAGCAAGTAAAACGACCGTTTGCATTGACAACTGATTTATTACTGACTTGTAGGTAGATCACAAAACTACATACAGATCAAGTTCCCTTCTGATCATCATCAGCAGTTCCACTTCATCAAATGTCACTTTTCTTAATGTATATGCTTGATTTGAGGAGTTCCCTCAATTCCTCATGGATTCCATCATCAGAACTGGGTTTTGACAAACACGGGACCAATCTGTACGCATATACATCCAATTAAAAAAAGAATTTTCAAAATCGGTCCTGTAATAACGGAGGTATGGAGTAAAAAACATAAAAAAATAAAAATAAAAAAATATAAAAAAACATACAACCGACTTGATAACCTCCTCCTTTTAGATTTGGAAGTCGGTTAAAAATACACTTTTGCAACAACCATAATAGAAAAAAAAATTTAACACATCGTCTTACTAATTAAAACTGCAATAAGTAAACTACTTATTGTACTTAAGATTCAAGCATACAGTACAGCACCATACTATAATTGCTTAAAATAATCGTAATATCTTGAATTACTAACGATAAGTGCAATAAGTAGACTACTTATTGCAGTTATGGCTTGTAATTATATCATGTCTGTATTGGACCATCCTAAGCATAAGTGCGTTTGCTCATTTTTTATAGTATAAATAAATAAATAAATAATTATTAGGTACGTACAAATAAACTCAAAAATATTATCTATTTTTTGGTCAAAGTTTCAAGTCAATAGGATGTGTAATATTGGAGATATCAACTAAACAAATTTAAAATCTTTTACCGCGTTTTTCTCGAAAGTAGCTTGACTCTAGTTATTGCACTTTTCGTTAGGAGGGCAGATTGTGCGAAGAGTGTCATGTCGATCGATACCCAGAGGTTGCCGGGCTAACTATATCCCCGGCCTAAGTTCAACGACGACAAAGCTGCTGCATGAGTACGAAGCCCAATTCGCAAATGATCCCTTCTCTGCTGAAACCATACAGACAGGCATGCAACTAATGGAAGAAATAGCCAAGTCGCGCAGAAAAAAATGGGAAGATACTGTTGCCAACATCGACATGACGCACAACAGTAAAAAAGCTTGGTCAACCCTGCACAAACTCACCGGTGACGCGCCTACTGCAGTGCGCCCAGGACTAATCAAGGCCAACCAAATTGCGAGCCAGCTGCTGCTGAACGGAAAACCACCCCACCGAATAATACCTCGACCTCCTCCTATTCCAGAAGACCAGGAAGACACCAACGCTTTAAGTAGGCCATTCTCGCTAAGCGAACTTTCCACTGCGGTTAAAAACCTGAAAAATGGGAAAGCGTCGGGAGTGGATGACCTCACGGTGGAGCAAATCAAACACCTCGGTCCGGCGGCAATGTCATGGCTTCTCAACCTCTTCAACAGCTGCCTGATAACGCTCAACATACCAAAAGCATGGAGAAAATCTAAGGTAGTCGCGCTGCTGAAGCCAGGAAAATCCCCCGATAACGCCAAAAGTTACCGCCCTATCTCTTTGCTGTGCCATACATACAAGCTGTTTGAGCGTTTGCTGCTAAATCGACTGATACACGTTGTGGAGCCTCAGCTTATACCAGAACAAGCGGGATTTCGAGCTGGAAAGTCATGCACAAGCCAGACACTAAAGCTAACGCAGCACATCGAGGATGGTTTTGAACTCGGCATGGTTACTGGAGTCGCGTTTGTTGACCTATCAGCGGCTTATGACACATCAGGATCCTGCTACATAAAGTTGCTAGCATCACGCGGGACAGGGGTTTTGTCAGGATTCTCAGTGAGCTGCTTCGTAACCGCTGCTTTCAGGTCCAACTCAATGCGGAAAAGAGTCGGTGGCGACGGCAAAAAAATGGTCTCCCCCAAGGAAGCGTACTGGCTCCGACCCTCTTCAACATCTATACAAACGACCAGCCCTGCCCGCCAGAAACAAAGCGATTTCTATATGCTGATGATCTGGCCCTAGCAGCACAGTACCAATCGTTTGAAAGGATCGAGGAGATCTTGTCGGGAGGGCTGGAACAGCTCGGGACATATTATAAGGCCAATTGCCTTCGGCCGAATCCGAGTAAAACGCAGACCTGCGCATTTCATCTTCGCAATAAACAAGCGCACAGGCCCCTAATCGTAATGTGGGACGGAGAGGCAATAGAGCATTGCTCCCAACCAAGGTACCTGGGAATCACGCTAGATAGGGCACTGACTTTTAAGAACCATTGTGCCAACACCCGTATGAAGGTCAGCGCGCGTAATAACCTGCTGCGGAGGCTGACATCTACAAGTTGGGGTGCGACTGCACATACTGTGCGCACCACTGGACTGGCACTATGTTTTTCTGTCGGTGAGTTTGCTTGTCCAGTCTGGCACCGGTCCGCACACGCAGGCCTGGTAACCGCCGCACTCAACGATACCTGCCGCACCATAACTGGTTGCCTACAGCCGACCCCGCTCAACAAGTTGTACCCGCTTGCGGGTGTGGCCCCACCAGACATTCGCAGAGAGGTGGCATGTGCTACCGAAATGCGGAAACAACAGACTGACCCACGCCATCCGCTCCACGGCCATAACCCGCCGCCTGGCCGCCTTAAAAGCCGCAAAAGTTTTGTCAGGTGTACCAGCCCGCTGCTGGGCGAACACTCCGACGCTCGCTGTTCACTTTGGCGGAGCCGGTGCCCGCCACCAGACATATATGTACCAGTGTCAGAACAACTACCACCCGGCCACAAGGAACCATGGCCCATCTGGAAGGCGCTGAACAGGCTCAGGTCCCAGGTCGGCCGTTGTAAACAAAACATGGCCGTTTGGGGACTGCTTCGCGGCCATTCGACTCATTGCACCTGCAACACAGCACCGCAAACTATGGCGCACCTGCTGGCGTGCCCCGCGTGCCCGTACTCCTGCTCGGAATCTGACCTGAGGGACGCGACGGTCAGGGCTGTCAGCACCGCTGCTTTCTGGGCATCCACTGTTTAAATTTAAGAGGAACCTCGACACGAGAGAAGAAGAAGAATGATGGTTCGCACACTCGCATAAAATGGGTTAATGGCAGCCTACAGACATCTTCACCTGACATCTCATTCGCTTCAACGGATATTGCTACTAATGTTAGCTGGCAGACTTGTAATGAAAATTTAGGTAGTGATCATGTGATATTAAAGATGAACTGTGGTTATATCCGATCGAAAATGTTTACCAAGAAGAGGAATTATAAAGAGGCTAACTGGGTGGAGTACAATAAAGAAGCAGAAACAGTGTTTGATGTTTCAGTGAGTCATCGTTCAAACTAGTTATGATATATTTTTGAAAAACATCCAATCATTAGCTGATAAACATATCACTTGGATCAAAACAAGTGAAGACCCTTCATCAAAATTTCGACCAAAACATTATTGGAATTCAGAAATATCCAAAGCTGTAGCAGAGAGACGTCTAGCCCTGGCAAAAGTGCGACGCAATCCTACTCCATCAAATCTTTCTTGCTGGCAAAACAACTTGTCAAAAGCCAATGAAATAATAAAAAGGGCTAGCTCGAAAGCGTGGAAAGATTTCTGTACGAGCATCGACCATGAATCATCACCTACTACCATGTGGAGGAAAATGAGATGGATGAAAGGAAACTCTGGAGGCCGGGCTGGAGTCGATCCCGACAACGCCAGAAATCTGCTACATTCGTTGACCCCGGATAGTGTTGCTGAACCGGACCCGACCTTTTCTAGTGTACAATCTTCTGTGTTAGAAATCCCGATTACTCTCCCTGAATTACTAAATTGTTTAAAAAAGAAGGATACTTCTCCAGGAGTTGATAGCATATCTTATTCTATGATTTTTAATCTTTCAAACAATGGTAAATTAATGTTGCTAAAAATATTTAATCTCATAATTCAGACCGGGGTTGTACCGGATCAGTGGAGAGATGTCCAAATAGTCCCTATACTTAAGCCGGGGAGGGACCCTGGCTTACCATCTTCTTTACGTCCGATTTCTTTAATGTCTTGTCCGTGTAAAATTCTACACTTGATTCTTATGAAGAGAATTGAATGGTTTGTGGAGAGTCGGGGTCTCCTTCCCAGTTCATCGACTGGTTTCAGACGGTCTCAGTCTTGTTTGGATAATTTAGCTTTACTTACATGTGATATTCAGCACGGATTTGGTAATAAACAACCTACTGTGGCTTGTTTTATCGACATCGATAATGCATATAATAACATAAATATAAGCTCATTAATTAACATTTTACAAAGCATAAGCATAGGTAATAAGATATGTAAATATCTATGGAATTTCCTTTCTGATAGGCGCTGTAGAATTATTCTGAATTGTGGAGGTAACCCTTTAATTAGACATACACACCAAGGATTAGCCCAAGGAGATCCCATCTCTCCTCTTTTATTTAATATCGCAACCATGGAAATAGGTAATAGTATTAATAATGTTTGTATCTCACAATACGCCGATAATTTCGTGTTGTATAAAACAGTGGAAAGAGGGCGTACTTCAGATACAGTTAGTGTTCTTCAACTTTCTATTGATTGTTTGATTAGATGTCTAGAAAAAGTTGGCTTGTATCTATCTGAGAATAAATCAAAAGTATGTGTTTTTAAAAGATCACGAAAAGCTGTTAATGTTAACATAGTTGTTAATGGCAAATCTCTCGAGGTGGTTGGTAAAGCTAAGTATTTAGGATTATGGTTGGATTCAACCTTGAGATGGGGGCTCCATATAAAAGAGCTGTGTGAAAGAAATTACAAACACATTAATATTTTAAAGGTTCTAGCGGGTAGGTCTTGGGGAGTTCATCCTAAACATCTCAGGCGCCTCTATATATCTTTCATAAGAAGTCGCCTGGACTATGGTAGTTTTATTTATGGAAGCTGTGCTGTTTGTCATTTACGGAAATTAGATATTTTACAAAATAGAGCTTTGCGTGTGTGCGGAGGCTTCATTCGCAGCACTCCTGTTATAGCTATGGAAAGTGAACTCTCCATTCCTCCTCTGGTTGTGCGTCGTTATTGGTTGGGTTGTAGATTTTTATTAATAATAAGATCAAGATCAAACAGCCCCATTATTTCCGCGTTACAGAGCATTTTGGCTAAACGTAATCTATTTTCTGATAAAAATTTTCCTTTGTTAGCAAACATCTATGATGAATGGAAAGATTTACCTGTGCATCACTGTGACAAATTGGATATGTACTCTTTGAACACGTGGGTGTCCTCGGTCAACACCAAGTCATGTATACAGGATAGCATTGATTATATTGATGTTCCTAAGCGGCATCAACAGAATGAGGCTTTAAGAAATTCTACATTGAGGGTGCTCACTGAGCAGTATATCCAATTTTATAAAATATACACTGATGGTTCGAAATGTGTACAAGGTGTTGGAGCAGCTCTGTTTGATCCTCAGTGCAATGTTTCTCTCATGTGGAAGCTTCATGATGACGCGTGCGTTATGCGAGCTGAACTTGTAGCTATTAAAGAAGCTCTGTGTTATGCAAAGAATCTAGTTAATAGTGCTCCAGTTGTAATACTATCCGACTCAAAGAGTGCACTTCAACACCTTAATCGTTGTGTTTATGGACAAAGAGGCATGCCTATTGCGTATGAAGCTCTCCAGTTAATTCATGAGTATATTTGTAATGATAAGGTTGTCAAATTACAGTGGATTCCTTCCCACGTAGGGTTAGCAGGAAACGAGGCAGTAGATAAGCTTGCTAAAACCGCTGTAATGGATGGCTCTGTATTAGATTCTATACCATATCCATGTGAAATAATTCCCAGAATTAAAAAAAAATGTTTACAAAAATGGGAATACCATTTTGGAGAACAAGCTTTATCAAGGGGTGTAGGAATCTGGTACAGAACAATCCAAGCTAGACCCTTGTGGATACCCTGGTTTGATTCTGCCAATTTCGCAAGAAAAGTGTTAGTCTCAGCTTTCCGAGTCCGGTCCGGACACATCCCTACAAATAAGTTTCTGTGCATGATGGGTGTTAAACCGTCACCTCTGTGTCTAGTCTGTCAGAGGACTGATGACTTGTCTCACGTGTTGTTGGACTGCGTCCGGAATTCGGATTTGAGAAAAAGAACTTTTGGTAGTTTGGGTTCCATGCACAATGGACAGATCAATTGTTGGTTGGCAGAACCTTTATCTGATAATGCAATCAGTGTATACCACTTTATTGATCTCTCCCTTGAGTAGGGAACTATGAAAGCACCCATGAGGCTGACATGTTCACCTAGAGTGTCCAAAGCCTCTATAAAAATCAGATTAAAAAAAAAAAAAAAAAAAAGTCATTCTCTAGGAGGTCTAGGATGTTCTGGGCTTCTGGGTAGGATCAACATTTTAGATTGTTATTCTATCCCGTTGTCCGATGGACAGCAGTGGCCCAATTTATTAGAAGACGTATTATTTATATCAATCATGCTTAATGAATGTTTCATTATGGAAATGGATTACAAATTAACAAAAATGCATGTTTGATAAATGCTATAGAATCAGGATTATACGATTAGTTTTACTCCTGAATAGATCAATGTAAACATAGCAACAAGTGACACCAAAAGATTAATTCACCTATCTACATTCCGTATGGCTTTATCAGCTGTCTTATGTTTTCTCGTAAGTATGTACCAAAATTAAAACATAAACATTAAACAACGGAACAGCAGTGGTATTATGGTCGCATCTTTATCACCCGCCACTCCATGCGTCACTTTCGCACTTACATATTTGTTAGAACGTAACAGGCATGGTGGCAAATGATAAAGAGCCGACCGTATTAGCCCTACAGAAGATCATAGGTACAAAATTGCCTGGTACAATTAATTACCACCTGACCATGTTAATGGCGGTACATATACCCAATGGTGGCCATGTGAGCTTCAACCAGAACTGGTAATGTACATTTACGTTCCTTACAGGTCAGCTAGACGAATTGTCCTAAAGGAATACGTTTATCTTGTACTCATTTATCGCACCTACTCTATGTTGTGTATTTCCTTTTTTTTTTTATAAATTAATTTTATTACCAAGAGAATATGTGCTTTTTTATTTATTGACTAATTTGCATGTGCAAAACAGTACCTTTCAACTTTCACGGTTTCAAAACATTATTTACTAATACGGGACTTCAATTACCTCTGATAACCACAAGAACAATACTGACTATTCTACTTTTTGTATGACGTAATTGTCTAAGGTTATCCCTGAGGTATCCCTTATCTTTAGTATTCATTTAATATTCAATCAATCAGTAAATTTATTAAGCATACTATCAAGAACGTTTTTATGTTAACGTTTTAAAACACGTATTACTATCTGTACACGGAACTCGCAGTAAGCCTTCTATCTTACGACTGTAGGTTCAAAATTGTAAATAACCATTATTACTATTTATGCAAGTATCACGACTACAGACTGTTGTATATCGATAAGCTTACGAGGAGCTTGTAAATGAAAACCAATTAGCATGCCGACTTTATCCTATACAGTAAACACTTTAAAACGACCTGACAATTGAATATTATTTTATTTACTGTTTATACTTATTTAAACAGTGTTTTGTTAAGATCCTAATCGGTGAGATAAAATCTATCTTTAAGATACTAACCTAAGTAACCGGCATTATATAAATATTAAGTACCTAACTGATATTATATAAATAATTATTCGTGTCTATCGTAACAAAAATAAGAAATAATGTGACTATACGAAGAACGTACAAGGGCATTTTCACTTTCCTGTATACCATTAACGGCCGGTTAAGAAAAGTCACAAAACTGACGATCAATATCAAAACCATGACACTTAAATAAAGTATCAAATTCGTAACTAAACCGGCAGCTGAACGTGACTTGACACGCAACACGCAGTTGCATTTACATTTTTTTTTTATTATAATATAATATAATAGTTGCTAGTTATTACTTAGTTTCAAAATACTTCTTAGTGTTATTTTTATGAGTTATATAAACCTGACTATTTTTTATTATCTTAACATTTGGTGACATATATTCTATGACCTTGTAAGGTCCATTATAAATAGAGTCTAATTTATCGCCTACTTGGTTTTTTAAAAGTATTAAGTCTCCTGGTTTATATTGTACAGAATTCATTTTCTTATCATACATTACTTTTCTATTTACTTTACTAGACATTAAATTATTTTTAGCTTCTGACTGAGCTCTTTGTAACCTATACTTAAATTCTTTAGGATAACTATCATAATTATAGAGAGGGTCGACAGAAGAAATTAAATTATTCGGTAAACGACAGTGTTTGCCGAAAACTAATTCGAATGGCGTATATTGCGTCTCGGTATGTACGGTGGTATTATACGAAAAACACCAATAGCTTAACCAGGTACTCCAGTCTGTGCGGTTATTACTACATTGTATCCTAAGGTAAGCTCCTAGGTTCTTGTGCGTGTTCTCGAGTGCTCCTATAGTTTCGTGGTGATAAGCAGTCGAGTGTAGCTTATTTATACCTAATAATCTACAAATATCGCTAAAAACACTGGACATAAATTCGGTACCTTGATCCGTTATAACGTCGCTTGGTACGCCATATCTTAAAATAAAATTATTTACAAATGCTTTACTTACAGACTCAGTGTCTTTCCTCTCTAAAGGATATGCTTCGACGAACTTAGTCAGTTCACACTGAATTGTTAATACGTACTTATAGTTAAAATTGTCTATTTCTAAAGGTCCTTGAATGTCTAAAGAAACTCTTTCGAAGGATGAACTTGGCGTTGTAGTTATCACCATTGGCTCCTTAGTGTATTTATTAGTGTGTTTGTTGTGTTGACAATGTGCACATTTCTTTACGTATACATCGTGGCTCATTCTTGGCCAGAAGTAATGACGTTTAATATTATTGAGCATTCTATTAACCCCCGCGTGGCCACTGGTGGGTAATAGATGGAAATCGTTTAAAATAACTCTTATTTCCTCTTTATCGTATACTTTCGTGACACCTTTCGTTACTAGGATCCTAGGAATATCACATTTGTAGCTAGCTAAAAATTCATTTATTTCTTGCGCATTTTGTTTATTTTTTATTATTATAACTTCATTTATGCGTTGCTTCTTGCAAAATTCTTCTAATTCCCTCGCTAACACGCCTACGGTAGATAACGATCGGGATGTTAGATATATGCATGATTCGCTTGGTACGTACTCAAAATTTCCTTTACTACTCATTATTTTATTTTGACATGTCTTACTTAATTTGTAATCGGAACTTAATATGAGTTCAATACAATTTTTTGGTGCTTTGATGATTTCCACAACTCTAGGTTGATCAAGCCTATCGTTTGCGGGTACGTCTGTCGCTAAGTCACCTTGATCGCAAGTTTGTTGCGCGCGCAGTTTCCGTGTTTGAGCTCTGGTCAGGACTAATACAACGTGTGTTCTAATATTTTTTAAATCTTCACTATTCATCGGTAAACGACTCAATGCGTCTGCAGCTGCATTGTTTCGCCCCGGAATGTACTCAATATCAAAATTGAATTCTTCTAAATACAACCTAAATTTGGTTAATCTACTCGAGGGATCAGTCATTCCAAAAAGATAAATCAATGGTTTATGGTCGGTGACAATTTTAAACCTTTTCCCAAAGAGATAGGGTCTAAAATGTCTTGTCGACCAAACTATGGCGAGTAATTCCAAATCTATGATTGGGTATCGCGACTATCGCGTCCCGGCTGGCTTAAGATTTCGACTTGCGTACGCGACTACTTTTCCGTTGGAATTTGATAGTACTACACCTAATCCTATTTTTGATGCATCTGTATGTAGCGTAAAAATGTTATTTTCTGAAAAATCTGGATAGTCTAAAACTTGTGGACTCGTAAGAATATTTTTTAATTTTAAAAATGCTGCTTCACACTCTGTAGACCAGTTAAAAACTGCGTTTTTCTTGGAAAGCTGGTTTAAAGGATAAGCTATGTTCGCGAAATTTGGAATAAACCGTCTATAGTAATTGGCAAATGCTACGAATCTTTTGACCTCGTCTGTATTCGTTGGTCTTGGGTATTTGGTTAATGCATCTACTTTCGCTGGGTCGGGCTCTACTCCCTTTGAAGTTATTTTGTGCCCTAAATACATTATCTCTTTACGTAAACATTCGCATTTTAATGGATTTAGTGTAAGATTGGCGCTCTCAAACGTTCTAAAACTTGAGTGAGGTTATGGTTATGTGACGTTATGGATTTACCTATGACAATGCAATCGTCTAAGTATATGAAACATTGTTTGTAATTTAATCCGGACATGGCTATGGTCATAAGTCTTGAGAAAACACTACCGCTTGTTCGGAGTCCCATGGGACATCTCTTCATTGAATACATCTTATCGGTAGTAAACGCGGTGTATTTCCGGGATTCCTTGTCTAAAGCTAGTTGGTAATAACCTTGGGAAAGATCGAGCTTTGAAAAATATATGCTACCTGCTAGGGAATCTAATATTTCTGTTATGTTGGGCAATGGGAATTTATCATTCTGTATTCTATTATTTAGTTGCCTGTAGTCGACAACCAATCTCCATTTCTTTTCTCCTAACTTATCACTCTTTTTAGGAACAAGCAAAACTGGGCTGGACCACTCGGAAGTAGTCTCTTCTATTATGTCGTTATCTAGCATATCTTGGATCTGCGTTTGAAGTTCTTTGCGTAAGGCATGTGGTATCCTGTAAGGTTTTACGTATACTGGGCTTGCATTTTCTTTTAAGTTAATTTTGTGCTCCAGCAAGTTTGTTGTGGTAAGCTTGTCGCCTGGCAGATGAAAAACATCTGCGTATTTTGCACAAATTTGTTCTATACTTAATTGTTCCTCTTTGTTTAAATAAGTGTGTAAATTTAAAAGATCTAATAAGGTTTTTACTCTATTGACGCTAATTTTCCCTGTGTCAAAATTGCAAATATCAAAATTACATAATCGGTTTACCTTCAACTTTGATAAATCTAAAGTAACTGGCTTATCAGTCGTATTCAATATCCGTACGGGTATTTGACCTTTGTCTGGTCTTGAAATGACACCTGCTACAAAAACGCCTGCTTGCATTTCCTCGGCTAGTACCACACAATCGTCTACTAATTGTGACGTAATGTGAGTCATAACTTCGCATCGCGGAGGTATATTATGGACATACGTATTATTTAAATGTACTTGCATAGGTATCAAAACGGACTGACCTCGGTCCTCTAAAATTAGTGCATTGCGTTTATAACTTATGTCTGCATGGTAACGTTTGAAAAATTCTTCTCCTAAAATTGCTTTCCCCCCCAAACGCTTGACATGAAACGCTCCCGTGCGTACCCGAACTTCATAACTACACGTGGGATTGGCTACCCGAGGGCATGGTTACCCTAAAACACAATAATAGCGGCATATCAGGCCAGGCTGTACGGCTCTGCCTGTACCTAGAGACACAAATACATTAAGACTTAAAAGTCTCCTACAACTTTCACGGAGGATACTGTATATCACACTATGATCAAGTACGAAGGACTAGTGCTCTAGCTATAAGGTCACATTGTACGAATGTGCCTATTAAACTCCTTAAAACTTCTCAAACTTGTACCGTACTGTAAGGTTTTTTATAAAATAAACACTTTTATTTAACTTCCAATATTCAAAAAAAAATTATGTAATAAATCAAACTTTCGCTGTATATCAGGTGATCAGTCCGACACGTAGCTAAAGTATTAATCATTACTCAAAAACAATTAAATAATTTTATTTAATTGAGTTGTTTATTACTTAATCGTTATGCGATGTATCAAATTTCATTCATCGCTTATTAAAATATTCTAACTCGCGGCAAAGTCTCGCGGCCTAGTTAAGTTTTCTGTCGACGTGCGCACAACGTGTGGCACGCGCTGCAAATTGCAACATACATAATTGAGGACACTATTCGACACTTTTAATTTTTATATTATATTATGAATTTATGACTTCTTATGAAAATTATTTATGCTCGAAACGAAATTGAGTTTAGCGACAACCTTTAATAATTATGAATGATTTAAATATGACTGCTACTGAATTGGAAAAAAAAAATGCTGGCTTTTAGAGAAAATTAAATAAAATACTAAATTACACGTAGGATTTACATCCTATTGCTGCGTGGCTGGCCGTCCTCGGCTTCGTCTTCGTCCGGTCCGGTGCGAGTTCGCGACCGGCATTCTTGGCAGCTGTTGACGCGGCCTGGCGAGCTGGCACCTCCACGTGGCACTCGCTTGACGCTTCATATGGCTGGCTGGCTCTGCTTCCGATGATTATGGTGGGCCGGGATAACCCTGGACACCTCTTGGTTTGCGAGCCGGGAAACCCTGGACAACGCTCTTCGATCTTCGCTCTTCTTGATTTCTCTTCTTAACTTGGTTTCCGTTTTTTGATGTTGGGTGGTTCTTCTTGTCTGTTGGTTCTTAATGCTGGTTGGTTCTGACTGCGTGGATTCTTGCGTTGAAAGTGTGATTGATTTTCTGGGTTGATCTTGACTGCGTTGGTTCTTCTCTTCTTTTGTAGCCTTGGTAGATTTTCCTTTTTAAGTGTTAGTTCCTTGGTTCGCTGGTCCGGGTCGCCATCAAATAACAGG
Source organism: Cydia splendana (assembly GCF_910591565.1). NCBI lineage: Eukaryota > Metazoa > Arthropoda > Insecta > Lepidoptera > Tortricidae > Cydia > Cydia splendana. Next base: position 513,946 of record NW_026946906.1, read on the forward strand.
AGAGATCTTGTTATGTTGTTTCGAGCAGTAGCAGGGAGTATGTATTGAAACACCTTATGTGTGATAGTATAAGAACGTATATTCTCTAAATGCCTGCCTATATATACACGTTAGGTTGCGCTGACGCAAGCAATACGCGTTGATGTCGCAGTAAACCAAAGTGTTACTGCTAAACACTAAAAGTGGACAATCGCCATATTACATACCTAACTTAAGACACGCGGTAAGTTACTATTTAAATGCCCATTATACGTAACGTAGCCTTTAATGGAGACCTCATAATCTTATTATAATGAGATTCGAGTTGTAGCTAACTGAATTCGAAAAATATATATCCGGGCTATAAATAACGTTATTTCAACGTTTTCACAAATAACCCTTTTTTTTATTCGTCTATTCAATCATTAACTAAATCGTCGTTTTAAATAGAATATATTTATTTACGTCTCATTATGGTTGGATACATACGATAGGTTATAAAAAGAGCAGATGTTTACGTTTATCCAAATTAGTAACTATTCGTAGGTAGTTTGGCGGTGAAGGTAATAATACTGATGTTGACGATGTTTAAGGTATTTAACATAAACAGTCCTACTTTTAAGTTAAACCAAATTTTAACATACCAGAAATAACATGTCATCCTTCCAGAAAGGCGCCACTCCGCAGCGTCTCACAGGCGCGGCAGTTTCTGTTTCGCGATTTCCTTTAAGCTGGTTGCTGCTGTTTTCCATAAAAAGCGTCATGCTTAGTATACCAAATATCTTGTTTCACCTGGGGTTTTCACTGAAAGTGAAACACCAGCAGTGTCCTTGTGTCCAGTATAATAGCGCAGCTAAAGAGTTGGGTAGCGTCCGGCTTTTGACTAGCAGAAGCAGTCCTTATACTCTTACTGCTCCTGAAACATTAGTTTTGTAGGCATAGAATGTGTGTAACATCCCACTTCTGATGTGAGAAAAGCGAATTAAAATAGCTGTCTAAGTAAATAAGGAGAAACCCCACTTCCATGTAAATAAGCAAATTTAAATATTAAACTCAAAATAAATAATCAATATTACTTCTATTCTCATTATTGCCTAATAACACTATGTTTGGTGTATAATTTATGCATAACTTGTCGTTAGTTATTTATTTACCTTGATACAAAGTATATACAACTGCTAAAACAATGACTGGTTGTTATTGGGGTTATAAGTATCATAAATAAAATAATAAACAGATGTAATTGAAAATAAAACTGTTTATTAAAGTCAATCATCCTATTTATTCACCTTATCATCAACAACTAATAAATATAATTACTAAGAGTAATTATTCACGAAGATATGATTGAATTAATTAATCCATCAAATTATTCAAGTAAATACTTAATTATTATAATACATATTATTAATTATCAACATGGTATTTACTTAACTTTCAATATTCCTTTGGCGACGATTAACTCAGTGCTGATGCTCAAAGCAGAATGACCCAAATGAATTTGGTCGGGCCCTTTTATGCCCATCGCTAGCCAGCCACTTGCACCTGGTTAATCATGCCACTTGACATTCCAGAAATGACGTCACAATCGTGGTTTCTCATGTACCTCGTCCATTTATCGAAATATCCAAAATAAAATGATTATAACATCTTTTCATTAGATTCCGTTATACATAATTACTAATCAGTAATATAAATACATAATAAATCATTTAGTTCTTAATAGGTACATGAATATTTGCATTAACAGGTAGTTTTATTGGAGGTGGTGTCACGTAAATTATCCTTGCCCGGCAGGGGCTTTCCCTGAGGAAACTCACGGACAATTAAAGTTACTAAATTAAATAAAAACTAAATCTTACCAAAAGCTCAAGCAGGTGCTAAACTTATTTCCATCAGCTATTCAGGGCAATAAAGGATATGAAATGAAAGTTAGTCTTTGTGACACATCATTTATTACTAATTCGAACACGGGCAGTTATTCTACATGTAAATCATTAAGCTAGCATAAGCACCTTATTTTAATAATGTCAGAGGATAGAGCTGGGTCGTGCCAGAAATGGTTCTAAAATGATTTACAAGCAGACCTATCTAAATTTGTTAGTCCCTAAATTATCATTTGCCATCACATATGATTCTACTAAATTCTTTAACTTTAAATTTGGAAAGCTTCTAGGATGGAAGGAAAGCGTACACCAACCTCATTACATGTTCCACCAGTTCAAACCCGACGTGTCATCCTCCGCTGTGCCGGAGCCGATTTGCAGCAGCAGGAATCTGACCTGACACCGCAGAGCACCACCGAAGGACTACGGCCTCAGTTTGAAGGTGACTTCTCCTCCACCCCGCAGAAGAGCGAAATTCTCATGGCAAACTGCTCACCAGACACACTTGAAGTTTTAGGAATATGGACAGACTTACATACTCTGATATGCGAACTGACTTCACATTCGTAATAACATAAAAACAAAACCCCAGTCAGCAGCTGGAAATTCCTAGAGTGGACTCATCTCACAGCTCTGATACTCCCTCCCAACCACATTGTTTTACCAGCAGATGTTTGTGGCAAAATAACAACAGCATGAGCTCCCTAGCTCATGGATACAGCGGCTACTGCATAACCAAGCCTCTGATCGATGCTACCAGAGCATGATGTACTTCGCTTCACTGTTCTATGTATAAAAGATGCCCATCCAGGGCGAAAACCAGCCAGGAAAAATCTCAAGCCTAACCATCCCTGGGATGACACAATCAAAATAACAGTAACTAATGAAATTCATGGAATAATTTTATATGCAAGTATAACCCAAAGAAATAAATCATATTCAATTATTTGAATATATTTCAACCTATTTTGTATTTATAAATTAAGTTTTTGATTTAAATATTTCATAATATTATTCCACAAATTTAGGATTTAATTTGAAGTAGCAAGTCTAAGGATTTGACAGCATGGACAGAGACTCCCCAGAGGTCATTAGTTTTTTGACATTAATTGATTTAAACGCCTTTATTACATCTGAGGTACAAATATGTTCAAAATGAAGGTCTCCACAACACTCTGGAGCGTTATGTTTTAATAATGTAACAGCAGATGAGGGTGATGAATTTAAATCCTTAGTTGTGGATACTGGTACCTCGGTGAAAAATTTTTCAAATTCTGTAGCTACTTCTAAATTGGAATCTATAATTTTGTTATCAATGTTTAGTTTAAGTTCTTTAATTGTATGTTTCGAGCGACCAGTCTCCACATTTATAACTTTCCAGGTTGCTTTAACAATGTCGGAACTACTTTTTATTTTCTGACTTAGATAATTTCGCTTAGCTATATGACAATCTACTTTAAACTTCTTCGAATACTCCTTCACATGTTCTTTAAATTCATCACTCTGATTAAACCGCCGTTCCTCATATAAGGCATACAGTTCACGTCTTCTTTGATGTAAGTCCGCAGTAGCCCACTCACTAAAAACTGATGCAACACTAACTACGACCGATTTTGAGGTGAATATCGCATTATAATGATCCATAAAAGTGTGAAAGAATGAATTATACATACTATTAGGACTCATATCGGAAGACAAAAAGGGTAGCGCCTGAACTAAACTTAGCTTCATTCTTTCCACGCGGTCCGAGGTTACTGGTACAAAAGTTATTTGTTTTCTCATGGTATTTTTCCTTAATGCCTCAAATACCATTAATTGACCTAAGTGGTCTGATTCTAAATTGCTGATAACTTTTTTAGCAATAGGAAAAATATCTGTGAAAATATTATCTATACAGGTTGCACTAGTAGCAGACACTCTAGTGGGCTCCATAAACATGTGGTTGAGATTACAAGATTTAAAAAGATTCAATAATCTACAAGACATTGTTGAATTTTCCATAATATTTACATTAAAGTCGCCGCATATAAGCAATTTCTTACTAGAAGATGATATTTTAAGTGGGGCAGATTCCATTATGTTTTCAAATAATTCAAAATTACTTAATGGCGGCCTATACACACAGACAACAATAAATTGCTCTAATTCTACTGCACTTAGTTCTATAGTCCGTTCAACAGACATGGATACAATGTCCTTACGTTCCTTAAATTTTAACTGACTATTTAATATAATTAATGACCCACCATGTATGGAACTAAGTCTGGTGAACGAACTTCCTGCCTGGTGATTATTAAATTGGGGCATTAATTCATTATTATTTAACCAATGTTCAGTAAGACATAAAATATCAATATTAAAATCATTCAAAAAAAGTTCTATCTGTAAATTTTTTCCTCTAATACATTGAATATTTTGATGCACCAGGTGGATATACTTTCCATGTTTGCAGTATTTTTCATTATATTTATTTAAAACTAAATTGCCAGAGACAGAATCTTTTGTCTTAACAGCTAGTTTAAATCTATTAAATCATTGGTTATGACTGGAACCAATTCCATGTTCATACTGGGCTGCTCAATAGGAGCAGAATTGTCTGCCAAATTCTTGGCAGAAATGTCAAGTAAATATGATAGCGATAAAGCTATTTGTCTTTTGTAATAATTTGAAAGGCAACACTTGCCTTTAGTCAAAAACACCATAGGCATATGGTATTTACTAACAAAATTGTTAGTGTCAATTATGCTAAACTTACTACTATATGTACAAAGATTATATAGAGATATATTTAACTTATGTCTAGTGGTATTTTCTGCCTCTGACATTTGCTCACAATAGGGGAATGTGAAAAAAATAATTTCATGCACTGCAAGCGAGTTTAACTGTTCAAAGTATTTAATTAAATTATTTTTGTTCACATTACCCCTATTCCCCATAAGAATAAGCAGTGTTGTCTTAGAATTAATATTACTGTCATTTAAAATTTGTTTTAAGATATTTTCAAAGCTACTGTGAGGCAGACAATTGCTGATTGTACTAAGTCCCTTTAGGTAAAAGCTTAAAAATGAGCTCATATTGCTTCCAATTTCATCAGAATACATAATAACATTAGGTTTAGGTGTGCTTTGTTGTGTAGTGTGGAAGGAGCTATTATCATTTACATGCTGTTGTGGTAAACCGTCACACAGGCTTAGGTCGAGTAAACTGGTCGACGAATGTTCAGTCACTTGCTTACAAGCACATGACTGGGCATTGGTCAGTGACTCAAACCGTTCTGAATTAAGCTTAATCTGGGATATTAAATCATCCATGGCCAAAGAATATTCATTAATCACCTTTTTAGAACTCTCATTTATTTTTTCTAAGGATTCTATGGAATCCTCCAAACTCTGAATTTTTAATTTTAAAGTCTGTGTGTCGGTTTCATATTGCAATTTTGTTAATATAATCTAGTTTTACCAACAGAAAGGTCTTAATGTAAGGTTGTTTTAATTTTTTTGAAAAGTAACAAGTTTTAGAAAATACAGATGTAGTTTTAAACACTCAAGTTACGGACTTTATTTTGAAAAAATAATGATTTTTTTGATGAATGCTTGCTTTCCTTGCAAAAATGTAGTAAAAATCAGGGACCGTTACCGGTATCCGGTATAACTAATAATAAAATATCACATAGCATTCACAGTATTTTTTTATACTTTAGAATAGTATTTAGGTAAGGATAGTGATTGATAAGATAGCTAAATTAAATGCAAAAATATAGTGAATAGAATCAGGAATCAAAAATATAAATAAATAAATATTAGGGGACATCTTACACAGATCAACCTAGCCCCAAACTAAGCAAAGCTTGTACTATGGGTGCTAAGCGACGATATACATACTTATATAGATAAATACATACTTATATACATAGAAAACAGCCATGACTCAGGAACAAATATTAGTGTTCATCACACAAATAAATGCCCTTACTGGGATTCGAACCCAGGACCATCGGCTTCGCAGGCAGGGTCACTATCCACTAGGCCAGACCGGTCGTTTGCATAAACAACCGTGATACCGAAATTGAATACCCGTTAATTTGTATGAAAAATATACTGGTATTCGGTCCCTGGTCAGAATTGTATCTTTAAGATATTTTTGTATGCAACAAATTATTTTTTTGATTTCAGGTGCTCCCATTCTAGCTCCTATCACCCGAAAAGCGAACGATCGGAAATATTTTTTAAATTTAGAAGGGGAAACATGTCGTTATACATCATACGCCTGCTAACCAATGGATAGAGTTACTACTGGTCAATGTATTATATCTGACTGAGCTGGAACGAGGCCAAGATGGATGCTCAAGACAGAAAAGCGTGGAAGGATGTTGTGGAGGCCCTACACACCTCCGGGTTGCCGTTGAACAATCAACAACAACAATGTATTATATCTGAAAAAATGAAGTGACAAAATATAATTTATATGGAATAAGAGGAGAAACATGAAAGAGTCAATTACTGCTTCAATGGATGCAGATCGATGCAATGAAGAATTTTTAATTAGTTATTAATACCCATTAATACATTTTATCCTTATTTCAATCCATGCTTTATTTTTGTCTACCCACCTTCATTATATTTGCTGAATTGCCACAACTGTGTTCTGTGTTCAATGATAGTTGACAACAGGATCCTATTTGCTGTAACTATAATTTGTAATATGTGGCTTTCCATCACAGAAGGGTCCTTATGGTTCAAGTACAATAAGGTCCTTTCCATCTGAAATTCCAACTGAAATTCTGATAAAAAGGTCCTTATTGTACATGAACCATAAGGACCCTTCTCTGATGGAAAGCCACATTTATACTCTGGTACACCAACATTGTCAGTAGAAAAAGGCAGCAAATTTTAAAAATGTAGGCGTTTAGTTACTGACAAGGGGGTTGTGTTTGTAGTTTAAAAAGTATTCTTTGTAATTTAAAATATTAATTTCTTGTAAGTGTGTTGGCGTAGGCTGTAAAAATATGAAACGAAACAGAATAAGCCTAAATAAAGTTTTACATGAAAAGCCATAGCATTACGAGTAGGTATTCTAGTTTCTGACGTTAGCGCCAAGAGGGGAGTTTAAATTTTAAGTCAACGCTGTCAAAACATAAGTTTGGTTGTGTCAAATATTTCATACAAAACCCAACTAAAGTAAGGGAGCTTTTTTTCGAAACTAAAGTGAAGGAAAATGAGGTTGGTGTCCAGGGGACAACTGCAATTTTAAGTTTGTATCTCAACATATCTCAATGATAGGTAAATATCTAGATTCTATTTGTAATAAGTATTATTCGTTGCATCACTAAGAAAAATCTATAAATCAGGAACAACTAATATTAACTATTTGAGAGAAACATATTACATACGTATCGGTAATTCGGTATATTCTAGGTCCAAGGACTTCTTGTTTTGATATGATATATGAGCACAAATTAACATAAGATTATTATTGCTTTCATTTCGGGAAAACATATTTTCGAGTATTGTAGGTATGTCTTTTGTATACAATTATTTGAGATACAAAATGTAATGTATAGTGGCAGATACCATGGTATCTCCCACTATACAATCACTGTAGAACAAACGCTCTCACATTATAAATACATGGCGTTAAATACAAAGATATTTTTTACATATAGGATGTTTCTGATTTTTTTATAATTTTTAATATGTAGGGGTTTCTTCAGAGACATTTTTGGATGTAACAATTTTTACTTCATGAATTGTATGATACATTTAAAAAAATATTTTTGATTAAAATCTTTCGGATAATGTAAAATAAAATAAAAAAAGTGCCACCGGAGCTGGGTCTCGAACCCGAGTACTCAGAATTGCAAGTCAAATACTCAAACCTCTCGACCAAAACTGAAGTGGCGCAGGCGTCAAAATATTAAATCAATTCTTAGATATGGTTACTTGATGGTGTAATTCATTGTTACCTCACTAGATGTCACTATTATTTATTGATAACAACGCCATCTAAAAATAACGCGAAGACATTCGAGGTACCGGCGAAGATAACGCGATTTACGTAAGCCGTGTAGCAATGTACTGAGTTACTTTTCTTCGTTACTTTTTTATTCTATGATCGCCAACAATCGACTTCATCGTCCTATCTATTATTCCATAAGATACATAAGATGAAATCTATACGCGTTACTCTATTATATCGTATTGATTCATTTAGGAAAATTTTCTCATGATTGGTACATACCTATAGTCTGTCAAGCTGGATATGTTAGTAGCAATGTAAAGCGACTAAAGTATGGTATACCTAGGAACCGAACAAAAAGCAGTAATGTACACCGAACAACGATGAAATGTAAACAAAACAGTTCCACAGATAAGATATAAATGACACGCGATTTCCGAACAATTCAAACGTAGTGTTGCTAACCCGCGATTTTTTAAATTTGCCGCCTTTTTCTACTGACAAGATTTGCTTGATATAGGTAATAGTTTTCTATCAGTTCATCAAATTTACTTTTTCTCTTCAACTTATCTTCAACTTCTGGCAAAATATTCTTATACTTATGTTATATGTGCTAGATGTTGATGATTGAGATGAAATCTCAGTTTTAAAGCAATTTACGGCAACCGTCACATATTACCATATCAAATCATTCATCACTTTTTTTTCATGAAGTAAAAAATAGGTGTACATGACCTGATGTCCAGTGGCGCGTGACCATCACAACAGAACTCTGCTTCGCTCTAGATTCCTTTTCACTTCCGCGGCAATTCCAGCTACATTCCCTTTCGCGAAGACTGAGACTTCTGGTGTTCGCAAGCGCCGTTGATCATCATGAGACATCGTCAGCCATATTTTCCAACAACTCGGCATGAAACGTAAAAGTATTCGGTGTTATATATACTATATATATAATATACCTTATAAGCTTAAAAAGGAATTATATAAGTACATAATTATGTTTAATACATAGTAGTTCAAATTATAAACATTCATTTATCTCAAAAACGGTGCGTCGTAGCGAAAAACGAATGAAAATTCAAGCCCCCTTTAATACCTCGTATGCAAAGTAAGCATCAATTTACATTCCACAATTTTGACAATAACGATCAAAATTAAAACTCAAAATCATCAAATCTTTTCCGATACCTAGTTATAAAATGTAAATATCCATTTATCTCGGTAGCTATGCGCCGTAGTGAAAAAGTTATGAAAATTTTAGGCCCCCCTTAATACTCCATAAACAACACATTCATCAAGACCCACGTGTTGACATATTATGCATAATTTCCACATATATGTGGGTAGGGTATGTAGCAAAATAAGTTGCTACCGTCACTTTATTCATTAGGAAAACAAGTGTGGTTTCATTTTGTTAACTGAACATTTATATCTAGCTGATGGTGGCATGCGTGCATAGGGCCCGTTGAGTACTCAAATGGGTAATTCCACCATAACTAACGTTACATTTGAAGCGAAGTTGCGAATTTCAATTTGGGATACAACGTAATTATAAACTTTCAGAAATTGAATGTAATATAAAAAGGCCCTTAAAGGATGACTCAAAATAATAGAGAAGTCTTTTGCATGTTTTGTAAAATATTGAATTTAATTGTAAGTTTGTTTAGCGAAAGCCTTTAATTGATAGAAATCTATTATTATCTATTAACTGTAGTTACCATCGAAATCAGCAGTAATATAATATGTCCATATGTATATATGTATGTCGGGGCGTGACTCCATAAGGACGTATTGCAGCGTTACAGTTCATAGTTTTAGACGCCTGTATACAATTGATTAGCAATGTTTGGCTACTAGCAATGTTTGCTGTTTGGAAGTTGTAACGAAATTCATAACGTAGAGAGTAACGCCATCTATTGGCGTGTTGTTGAACTAAGATGACAGGTAGAAGGCTTTGGAACGTCAAGAGGTTTCTCTTGGGTGAACGTAGGCACGAGTTGGCATTTTTGTCGTTATGTTGGTAGACTGGTCAAGCAGGTTGACCAACTTGACGTTGAGGCGGGAGCACTGGAGCAGCGAGGCTCCGCCGCGGGTGGTTCTTCTTGATCGGGCCGCGCTAGAGATCGGACGTACTCGTTAGCCAACCTCGTGCCTAACTCGCCACGTTCCTGAAGGCTTATACCTGAAGGATTATTCTGAAAGCTTATAGAATTCAACGTTTTTTATCCATTTAGCTAAGTGTTTTATTCCAAGTGTTATTTTGATTTCTTATGTTTCATTAGAAGCTTACTTTTGTGAAATAAAGAAAGGATGTGTTGTTTTGAAAGAATGTGATCTTTTATTTTACAACAAATCAGTTTGCATCGGAATAGCAATTGGTTCTTTTTATCATTTAGTACTGAGATATCGTAGGCGCTAGTATGGTTAACGAGTCCGAATGCTTATCTGATGCACTAGTAGCATACTAATTTAGCTGTGAAGCCTGTGAAGTAATACATTGAGGTACTATGCCCACTGCCGTCGCCCGTGCCTCCGTCATCAGAAGTGGGATCCCGTGTCTCATGGATTGCTTGCACAGCCACCTGGGAGCGTGGTGTATTTCCGTGTGTTTTGGTGACCTACATTCCATAATCTGGACACGTGGTAATGGTAAGCTCACGTGTCTAACCTTCATTGAAAGGTGAGTGCAATTCATTGTTATTTGGTGAGAATTATTGTAAAATTGTGAATTATGATTGAGGCAGTCTAGCATAACGGTTGTTACGTGACGTCATCTCTGGGATCGTTACGTTTCTTTGTAATTAATTTTTGTAATCCATTTAAATCGAAGCTATCTTGAGTTATTTTGATTTGAAATCCATACTGTTAATTAAAACCAAGTATTAGCCATCACGACGTGATATTATTTCATCGCTCACTTGTGAATCTACCCTCAATAATTGATTTTTCATGAAAATACAATAAATTTTTAAAATCTATTTAAATATAAGTGATCTTAAGTTATTTTGATGTGAAATCCATATTGTTAATTAAAACCAAATATTGGCTGTCGCGACGTGATATTATTTCATCGCTCACTTGTGCATCTACCCTCAAAAAATTTTTTTTCATGAAAATACAATGCACTGTTAGAAATTGATCCTGCCGATTTGCCAATGCATAGGATTATGTAATCTTTACCCTGTAACGTTTAGTAATTAATAAAAATGCGACAAATTATTGCCCGTAATGCCGTGATAGATCACAAATCGTGCATACTATGGAAACATGAGCTACGCATATGAAAATTAATGTTACAGTGTCCTGCAGCCAGAGCCGAGCGAACTTGCAGACACCATTAGGCCCGTGACACAGAAGCAGCTGTGCAGTATCTTCTGTGCTGGAGATTTGGAAATAAAAGGACAGGTTTCGTTCTAATTGTTTATTAGTGAATTTTATTTTGAGTGTAATGGCGAAGCATAACAGTCGAACGTAACTAATAAGCTGTCACTTTTCGTATTGGCCCATTTTACCGTGTTACTTATTTTTAGAACACGTGTTTGTTTGTTCACAGAATGAAATAAAACGCACTCATTGAAGTTTAAATTTTATTCTGTGATTTTTTAAAGTCCCGTATTCTATCGCAACATGTTTTTGTGTCTGCTACTAGGGCACATTCACAAAGCCTGAAGTAGAACCTGCATACATGATAAACCTGATACCGTGCAAATGAAAATGATGATTTCAGTATCAGCCAGCTACGATAAACCACATCGTGCATCCTGCCATCTGCTGCAGCAACGGCAACTGCAAGGCGGAAAGCATCAGCCGTCGTGCTTGGGTTGGACTTCCTTTGGACACGTGCATCATACTTTATTAATCTGGTGAGCAGTACCCATTTCGTTGGGATTATTTCGAGATGTTTTACTTCTGTTTAGAACTCTTGAGCGAGTTTCTCTAGTTGTCGTTGTCCTCTGGGGCTGACCAGGAAGTTCGGTCGTCCTTGAGGATTGTTCATGTGTTTTGGTCTTTCTTAGGGGCTGTCCATGGATTTCGATCACCCTTAAGAGTTGATCGGGAGTATCGGTCGTCCTCAGGAACTGTCCATGGATTTCGGTCGTTCTTGAGGATTGTCCAGGAAAGTCGGTCGTCCTGGGGTTATCCTCGGAGTTGCCTAGCTAAGGCAAGGTAGCTGTCGGTTACCCCAGGATTGTCCAGGAATGTCGGTCATTTTCCGGGGTTGTCCATGTGGTTGGGTCACCCTGGAGGATTGTCCAGGAATATCGGTCAGTTAAGCAAAGAGTTTGAGAGAGAATAGACTTGTAATTGTGTATCATGTTTAAGGTTAATGAACTATCTGTTGTCAGTTATCTTCATGTGAATACTTATAGTACATTACTGTCATAAAATAAAGACAATACCTTGTGACATCGTCAACTCTTTATTATTATTCACATGGTCAGGTTGGCCGAGCTTAAGAGCAATTACTGTTGCAAATTTATTTTTCTTTAGAGATACGGCTCGCTCACACGGGGACGTGTGAACCGCAGGACGGCCGTGTCGGGGCGTGACTCCAGAAGGACGTATTGCAGCGTTACAGTTCATAGTTTTAGACGCCTGTATACAATTTATTAGCAATGTCATCTTAGTTCAACAACACGCCATCTATTGGCGTGTTGTTGAACTAAGATGACAGGTAGAAGGCTTTGGAACGTCAAGAGGTTTCTCTTGGGAGAACGTAGGCACGAGTTGGCATTTTTGTCGTTATGTTGGTAGACTAGTCAAGAGCAGGTTGACCAACTTGACGTTGAGGCGGGAGCACTGGAGCGGCGAGGCTCCGCCGCGGGTGGTTCTTCTTGATCGGGCCGCGCTAGAGATCGGACGTACTCGTTAGCCAACCTCGTGCCTAACTCGCCACGTTCCTGAAGGCTTATACCTGAAGGATTATTCTGAAAGCTTATAGAATCCAACGTTCTTTATCCATTTAGCTAAGTGTTTTATTCCAAGTGTTATTTTGATTTCTTATGTTTCATTAGAAGCTTACTTTTGTGTAATAAAGAAAGGATGTGTTATTTTGAAAGAATGTGATCTTTTATTTTACAACAAATCAGTTTGCGTCGGAATAGCAATTGGTTCTTTTTATCATTTAGTACTGAGATATAGTAGGCGCTAGTATGGTTAACGAGTCCGAATGCTTATTTGATGCACTAGTAGCATACTAATTTAGCTGTGAAGTAATACATTGAGGTACTATGCCCACTGCCGTCGCCCGTGCCTCCGTCATGTATATTATTTTATCATATATGAGCGTTGTTTATGTTCCTTAACAGAGTCAGTGGAATATTGCCATTGCCTGAGGAGTCATGATGGAGGAAGTAGATGTAGAATCCTCTGGGCCTAAAAGGCTTAGTTCCTTCATTAAACGACTTTGAGCTTCTTGGTATTACAATCTAATGAATATTACTCACCTGTATGTTGGTATACATATAAGAAACACTTTTCATAAAGGTTAATCAAGTCACTGCAAACACTACTGGCAAACGAGAGTAATTTTGCACTAAATTCATTCCAAATGGGTTTGAAATATACTTCCACCTTCAAAGCAAATTATGAATACAAAAAGTGTTGCTGTCTCGCCAGTTGACTTTTGCCTATTTACGTGGAATTTAACCGAAATGGCAGCTGCCAGGTGGTTACTTTGTTTTCTCGACCAACTGACGCGTATATTTTTATGGTTACACATTGATATTATGTCCATTTAATTACATTCATCGGTCAAATTAACTTAAGTTTAACTGACATACAATTAGATAGTCTATAATATAATAATGTAGGTATTTAAATAAAATAGAAACGTAACCAGTACCATATTTCTTTCGTATTCCATTAGAATTTTGTATATTTAATTATTTCATAGCTTTTCGGTGAAGAAAAACATCGTGAGGAAACCTGCATACACCTGCGAAGAAATTCAAAGGTGTATGTGAAGTCCCCAATCCGCATTGGGCTAGCGTGGGGACTATAGCCCAAGCCCTCTCGCGCATGAGGCCTGTGCCCAGCAGTGGGACGTATATAGGCTAAGTTATTATTATTATATTATTATAATTATCTCAAATTACAAAATAAGGGTCATGTTGTTAATCAGTTATCTCACTAAACCAATAAGTTATAGCAGTAGACGTGTACTTACGTATCATCCCACTTCTGAAGATGAAACCTCTACAGGGATAAACACAAAAACAACTTTATAATATAGCACTTGACTTTATTCTAACTTCGAATAATACGACTTATTCTAACTTCAACTTCACTTTAAGTGTTTACAGTTTCAATCGATGGTGACGACTGACTACTCCGGGTAGGAGGGCCGCGTTTTATACCTGATCCTGGATCCTGGCAATGTTGCCGTACCAGCAAAATTTAATAAAAATTAAATCAATCAGAAATTATTACTTAAGATGTGGGTAGTCTGCCGTGGTTGTTACACGACCTAGCACGGTTTTATTATCAACAGCGTTGGTTGACCTTTATTTCGAAGGCAATAAAATTGCTACCATTCGCTGTATGTTAGATGGGGGTTCACAAGCAGCTCTGATTACAGAATCGTGTATGCAACGACTTAATTTACCGCGACAACATGTTAGCGAGCCGCTGGTCGGTGTCGGCGACTTTCCGCTGGAACCTAGGGGTACCTTCGTGTACCTAGGGGTACCTAAGGGCAAACAAAATCCAATCATTCCGTTAGAGGCTTCTATTCTGGCGAAGTTAACTCGTCAAATGCCTATAATGTACCACTAGCACCTCTCGCTGATTGACTTCATTTGCAGGGACTCGCTTTAGGCGACCCTGAATTTCATAAACCTCAGCCGGTTGACATGATACTCGGCGAGAACATCTTCATGGATATTGTTTGCGATGGCATTGTCAGAGGTAAACCTGGCACGCCCACCGCAATTAATAGTGTATTTGGTTATTTGCTAGGAGGTACCTAAAGTGAACTTTACTTCCAATGTTTTGACTCCACGCCGTACTTGCTTTACGTCGTTTGACAACGACAATCTTCAGAAGTTTTGGGAGCTGGAGTCAGTACCAGAGATGCGGAATTACACTTCCGAAGAAAAGCTATGCGAATCCTTTTTTCAAAAGACATTTACAATATTAGATCTATTATAATAATTGTGCTTATAATTTAAAGATCTGTAATATTTTCTAATAACAGTGCGTGCGTGCGTGCGTGCGTGCGTGCGTGCGTGCGTGCGTGTGTGTGTGTAGGATTCATAATAGTGCCTCCACTTCTTCATAATCTAGTGTTTTCAGCCATGATCTTACTCTATCTCTACAATTGTGATATGGCATTGGGTAAATGTTAAGTATTTTATTGACCGCGTTATATATCTTAGCCGATTGAGTTGGAAATTGGCGTTCGGCAAATTTTGATTTGGTGGACGGAGTAGTAACTACATTGGGTATTCTCCTATGTTGAATTAAGGTTTCATTTACAAACTGTACAGCCTTGTGTTGTTTAAGGAGCAATGCTTCAATATAGAGTTTCCTTACGGAGTGTAGGTCGGTAATCCTATATAATTCAGTGGTAGGGAATCTAAAAGGTTTAGAGTAAATTACTTAAACCAAACTCCGTTGTGCTCTTTCAACCTCTATAATTTTAGTTTTATTTGCCCCACCCCATACTGGGATGCAATAAGTAATTATAGATTGAGCTAGTTACAAGTATACTTGCTTTAGCAGTTCTATAGGGGCTACACGTTTCATAACTTTGAATATCCATATTAATTTCCTGATTCTCCCATTTAAATGTTCAATATGGTTATGCCAGGAAAGTCGTGAGTCTATTATTATTCCGAGATATTTAGTAGAGTGAGACCTGGAAATGATCGTGCAGTTGCAGTTTGGTGTGTTTTCAGGACAGCTATGAACTCTTAAATTAATGTCTGCAGGAGGCTGTGTGTTGCTATATTTTGTGAAGCAGATATAGGTTGTTTTTGAGCTATTTAGTGTAAGGAGGTTAGCGGTAAGCCATGTAGCTATTTTACGTAGGCCTGTTTCAGCTGTTTTATACACAGCTCCCCAAGATTTATCATGGAAAACCACTACTGTGTCGTTTGCATACGACAACACACAGCCCCTGTTAATGTCTAAATTTGTAAGATCGTTAATGTATGCTAGAAACAAAGTGGGCCCGAGAACGCTCCCCTGTGGCACACCAAAGGAAATCTGAGACTCAGAACTACTGTAGTCACCAATCTTAACAGTTTGCGATCTTTCCTGCAGATAGCTTTTAAACAACTCCAGTGGAGTGCCTCGAACGCCAAGTTTTTCGAGTTTTAGTACAAGTACGGAGTGAGAAACGGTGTTGACACGGAGGCCTTACGAAGATCCAAAAATACTGCAAGGCATTTATTACCACTATCGGTTTGACGTGTGATTTCCCTGGTGAGCGCCAGGACAGCATCCTCTGTAGATCTGCCTTTACGAAATCCGAATTGTCGATCTGATATGATATTATATTTATTAAAGTAATTGGTAAGCCGGTTGTTAATCAATTTCTCTACTATTTTGGAGACAGCAGTCAAGACGGATATCGGTCGAAAGTTATTGACATCGTCTCTCGCCCCGGCCTTGTGTACAGGTGTAACAACGGCCTGTTTTAACTGTTTGGGAAAAACCCCGGTATCAAAACACATGTTAGCTAGTCTGCAAATGATAGGAACAACATCTTTCTTCGCTAGCTTTAGAAATGTTGTGGTAACTCCATCCCATCCAGGGGCACTATCACTCTTTAAACTCATCAGAATGCTGTCTACTTCGCTAGGGTCCGATTCTAGCAGTAGGTACAAAGGACGTGGGGTTATTTGTCAGGGTGGTAAGGGAAGTGAAGGTCCTGACTGAAGAGCATAGACTTAAAATTTGTTCTGCGAGTATTTTTCCGGTATTTGAAAAGAATTCGTTCACATGATTTACCGCAATGCTAGGTGAGGGTTTAGAATTCAGCAACTCTAGACTATGTTTGTTAGTTGTTTTATAGAAAGTTCGTTTTTTAATGGTAGTCCACAATGGTTTTGGATTTTTTGCTGCACGAGCTAGCAGTTCTCTGTCATGTTGCCTCTTTAAGTTATTAATAAGGTTACTACAGTAATTCCGGTACCTTCTGAAAGTTATTTTTAGAGTTTCGTTAGCAGGGTCTAGTCTAGATTTGAGTTGTAGCTTGTTCCGGTTTCTAATGCATCTCAGTACTCCGGAGGTCATCCAAGGCTTAAGAAATCGCTGTTTCCTGGGAACTGTTTTTACGGATTTGCTACTTTCTAGGGATTCATTAAGCTTTTTTGTTAGGTGGAAGGCTATTTCAGACAGATCTGAAATTGACAGTAGGCTTTCCAGATTTTTTCTGACAAATATGAAAGTGCTACAGTATAGTTAATGGGCTTAGTTTTAATAAAGATATCTCTATTGGTTTGAATTTTGGATAAAGTTAAAAAGATGATCCGTGATAGAAGTGTTAAGAACTATGCTGTGTGCTGTCAATTTGTCTACTGCAGTTTTCAACATAAAATGATCTAAGCAGCTCCCGTCTCTGGTGGGAAGTGTATGACCAGCCAAGAATCCATACACAGAGAGCATATTTAAATAATAATTTCTGTTTGATCTCTCTTGAGGCGATTCCTGAGGACGGGGTATGAGATTAATATTAATATCGCCAGTAATTACTATATTATTGAAGGACTTTATTGTATCCAAATGTGTACAAAGTGAGTCAATGAAATCTGAGGCGTTGAGGTTCGAAGGAGACCGATAGATACCCAAAATAATGACGTTATTTACTTTTAAGGAAGCCTGCTTAAGTATTATTTCGCTAGCGACTGCATTTAAAGTTCCACATGCATAGCTAACCTACTACTACTACTACTGCCGTGGCGCAGCGATCCGAAGTGGATCTTGGCCTCTGATACTAAGGAACGCCATGCTTCTCTGTCTAGCGCCGTTTCTGTCCAATCGACGGCACCGAGCTCGTTTAGATCTTTCACGACCTCATCGCTCCAGCGATACCTAGGACGCCCAACCGGTCGTCGACCATCCGGACGGCCTGAGTACGCTCTCCAAACTGCTCGATCTTCACCCATACGGACCACGTGCCCGAGCCACCGGAGTCTTGAGGCTTTCGTTTCTCCTACTATGTTGGGCTCGGCCACCAGATCTTCGATTTCCTGGTTCCTGCTTATCCTCCACGAGCCATCTTCTCCGCGAGTGGGTCCCAGTATCTTCCGGTAGATCCTCCGTTCAGCCACCAGCAGCGCGTATTCCTCTTTTTGTGTTAGGGTCCAGGCTTCGCATCCGTACATCAAGATCGGTCTGATTATGGTCTTGTATATACGGAGTTTCGTGTTTCTGGTCATTAGCCTGGACACCAACACTTTGTGAAGAGCAGCTGTGCACCGCAGAGCGTTCTGAATTCGGGTTTGGATCTCCTCTTCCCTCCGATTGCTGTCAGTGACGATACATCCAAGATATTTGAATTTCTCTACACCTTTGTAAGAGGTTTGTCCTATCGTGAGATCTTTCCTACGAATAGAGTTATTTCTGTATCGCTTCATATGAAGGTACTCAGTTTTTTCCTGACTAATTCGTAGGCCAACTTTCACTGCCTCTTCCTCTAGGCTCTGAGCAGCCCTACGGACATCCGTCTCGTTTCCTCCCAGGAGGGCTAGGTCGTCTGCATACCCAATAATTCGGTGGCTACCGTTCAACTCAACTCCGCCACCAGAGGCTATAACTTTCTTGGTGACATATTCGAGCACCAAGTTGAAAAGTATGGGAGAGAGCGCATCCCCTTGCTTGAGACCCGTTCCGACATCAAACTGGTCTGTTAGGCCGACTCCCGTTTTCACCGTCATTCTGCTCGTTGAAGTAGCGACTCTCAGCATCCTCACCAGCTTATTGGGTATTTTAAAAGATTGCAGAATGCTGTACAGCGACTCACGATCAATACTGTCATATGCCTTCTTAAAATCGACGAAGAGGATATGACAGCTCTGGGCATATTAGGTTTAGGTTTAGGTTTAAGATGTTTATTTCTCAAAAGATTACAAGAATAATCACTTCCTGAGAAATACATGTCTACACTAACATAAAACTAAGGAGAGGGTAATTACTAATTAATAATTATACAAAAAATTTACAAAGCCAATTCTAAACAACTAAGTATACAACTATCTAAAACTATTGTATTACTTGTTAAAAATAAAGCGGGTAGATATAAGCAACGAGACATGCATGCGCTTCTACTAAGTAGCATTATAACAGGGTTGGTTAAACAAGACTAGTAACTAGTGATTAACCGTCGGTTACGATCGGTTGGTTAATTACATTAACATTATAGTTTATACAAACATAATATTTTGTACATTATTTATCATTGTTTTATATGTGTATAGGTATTAAGTTTATATTTATATTAATTTATAGGTTTATACAGAGCTATAAATTAAAAATCAAGGTAAGTGTTAAAAATATATTGTTTAAGTGCCTTTTTGAACATTTTCATGGATTTTGCGTCTTTAATGTCTTTTGGTAGTTTGTTATATTATTCCCACCCTATATTATTCCCACTATATTATTCCCCAAGTATATATATTCCCACCTCTTCTCCATTATCTGTTTAAGAAGGAATATCTGGTCTACTGTGCTCCTGTTTCTACGGAACCCGCACTGGTAATGCCCTATGGTTTTCTCGGCGTAGGGTTCAAGCCGCGACAGTAGGACATACGACAGAATTTTATATGCCGTGGGGACTAAGGCAATGCCCCTGTAGTTTGCGCACCTTTTTCTGTCTCCTTTCTTATGAAGTGGGCATATGACTCCAGTGTTCCACTCATCAGGCTGACGCTCCTCCGCCCAGATCAGTTGGATGACCTCAAAGATCCTGTTCTTAATCGCTATACCACCATATTTCCATATTTCACCAGGCAGTCCGTCAATACATGGGGCCTTGTGGTTTTTCAGCCTCATGATCGCCTTGAAGACCTCATCAAAGGATAGCTAACCACGCCATTATTTTGGTTCAAATTGTTAGTAGTGGCCATGTGAGTATAATTCTCCAGACAGGGAATGGGCTTGTTTGGGCTTAATCTACATTCAGTTAAAATTATTACCTTGACGTTGGTGTTTAGTTTCGTTAAAGTCAATTGAAAATCATCAAAATTTCGGTAAATACTGCGAATGTTCTGTGATATAACCGTGAGATCGCTGTTTGTTATAGTAATCCGTTTTGTGAGTTCACGAATGAGTGCGATATTTCACTACAATCTATGTCATCTGTAGTTGATAGTTGACTTCTATTCATTTTCAATTATCAGATACCGAATGGGATAATCACGGGGTCGGATTAGCGATTGCAAATCCGTGAACATTTTTTCAAATCCGGATTTTCGGATTTTGGTTTGACCGAAATCCGAAGTTCGGATTCAATCCGGATTTTAAGAAAGGAATATGTGGCATAAAGGCAAAGTGAAACAAACAATCAAATTAAGTTGTTTTTATTAAAAATAAAAAAAACAGAATGCGTACACTGCTACGCCAATAACAAAATCTTTAATAAATAATAAAAACAAAATACATACGTACACTGCTACGCCGATAAAAAAATCTTTAAAATATAATAAAACCAAAATACGTACACTGCTACGCTAAGTACGCTATTTAATAACAAAATCATCTATTGGTTGGTAAACATGATCGCAAAATACAAATTTTATATTTTGTTTCCACGTTTTGATAAAAAATGAAAACGAAGAAACATCACCGCATCAAGAGATTCGTCACTTAACCTCGTCCTCATACGGTTACAGAACACCCCAGCTGCCGAAAATGCCCTTTCCGACTCCACACTTGTTGGTGGTATTGATATTAGCTGGTTGTATACGGAGGATAATGTATGCACTTCTTGCTTAATTTTAATAATGAAATGTATTATGTAAAATAATGTATTATAAATATAGAATAGTAATGTACTTACCGAATAATATGACGTGTAAAATTGTATTGGTTTTATGAATAAATTATTGTATTGTATTGTATTGTATAAAATGCTACCGATTTTTCCTCCGCCCTCGTGGACGGCCATTTCTATGTGGATTAGGGTAGCGAAATCCGGGGCATCTGGTGAGGCAACCTGGGCAACTCCTGGATTATTTTGGTCGAGCAAAGACAGCTGCTGATTTAATTGCTCTTTAAAACTTAGCTCTCGTTGGTCTTGTCTCTGTTGATTACCATTAACAGTTGTCATTGCACTCGTGGAAGCCACCGAGGAAAGAGGAGAAGTCGGAGTCGATGTCGCGGCCATGGTGCAGATCAATTCTTTAATCTCCTGAAAGATGGGTTTTCTAAATACTTCATCAGTTTTTTGCGCATCAAAGTTCTTAAAGTTATTTAAATAAAGTAAGGTCCCGGTTACTACGTGTAGACGCCTTTCAGTAATTCGTCTCTTCAAAGTCGCCGTAATTTTTTTTGTAAAGGCATCTTCGCGGCTCTCTAATGTTTTCAACATAAATTTAAGGCTCGTATCCGCTGTTAAAAGATTTGCATCTTTACGGCACAGAACTTCCACAGTTTCCTTCATAATGTTGAGCGACGTGTACATACACTGAATTAAACTTACTTCATCAACATCAAGATTGATCGTGGATTTCATGTCAATGAGAGCTTTTTCCACACTATTTTTCAACATTAAATAGCGTCCAATCATAGTAGCTAAGCTACTCCAACGTGTTTTGCAGTCAAGGAGAAGCTGCAATTCATGTCCAAAATCTGCTTTTACATGTTTTTGTAAAATATCGTCATTTTTAGTTGCAGATCCACGAATTTTTTTTACCACAGATCTAACTTTTTTTATTACACCTTTTATTTCTTCATTTAAACTCCATGGTCTACCAGTGTGTTCAATATTTATACCGTCGTTGTCATTTTCATTATCCGAGTCGGAGTCATCGTCACTAGTTTGAAAGGTTTGGTCGAAATCGTTAATAGTTTCTTTTTTGTACATAACATCATGGATCGCTAATTGAATGCCATGTGCCAGGCAAAGTTGATGATTAGTTGATGTCAGACGACCTACTTTTATCATAACGCTGGCTCCGTCTGTAGTCATTCCTATAATGTCTTCATCTAAGGATATCCCAAATGAAGCTAATCTGGATTTTACAAAGGACACACAAGTCTCAGCAGGCATAGATCCAACGATTCTTATAAGGCCAAGGTTTTTGACCAGACTGTTGTCGTTAAATATGTGGCTATGTACATTGAGGTTTATATATCGCCGATTTTTGCCTGACGTCCACTCATCAAAAGTAAGAGCTAATTGGCGGGCGTTGATGTTTGACTTTTTCAAATCCTGAATTTGTTGAATTACTTCAGTTTTCACAGAAGTATACGTGTCAAGCACAATTTGCCTTATAGTATTGGGTGACTTTGGTAAATCTTTACCATATTTTTTTTTAAACAATCTTCTTATGTCTTCTGACGTACAAAACAATTACATCGCTACGCCGTCCAAAGCCACCATCCTACATATTGTGAGTTCATAACAGTCATCGCTTTTGAAGAAATCAGTAATTTTCCTTTTTTTTGATAAGGATTGAACTAAACTGGATTCAGTCTCAGCCGTCTCAGTAGGAGGCTCAACACGTTTTATCAATAAAGCGTGAACGTTCCTGAGATGATTTAGCAGTGTTGAATTGTTGATGTGCTGCCTTTAATTTGAAAGCATTTTTTGCATTCCTTGCACTGAGCTTGCAGACCATCTCGAGATCTTATACAATAATGCCAGACGCTTGTTTTATCATTGCTTTTTTTTTTAGTACTCTTCAAACTTCCTATTCCCAGTCTCAGCACTCTCAGCCATAGTGTCGCTCATTTTGTAGTTATAGCAGCATCTATAAAAAATACCATAAAACCAATACAACCATGCAATGCCACACCACGTTTTAGCAAGGACATTTAAATTAAGTTAGGGTTAGTTAAGATCAGGGGTAGGTAAAAGGCAGCTGCGTATAGAGTTGCAACATTAAAATTTACTCTTCCTCAAAAAAATGCTGATTCCTGAATTAGACGGTGTTATGAAACTAGTAGGCAGCACTTTGTCAATAACTTAAACGTATTAGAATGTAAGAACGGATCGCTCGCGTATTAAACGTCGAAAACTGCTCGACGTATTTCGGCTCAATTCGTGAGCCATTATCATGAGCTCGCAACAAATTGAGCCGAAACGTGTCGAGTAGTTTTCGACGTTTAATAATAGAGTGACCCGTTTTTTTACATTCTAATAGACTGAAACTCACGCCAGTTTCCTAATTAAAATTAAACGTAGTTTCAATTTCTTATTCTGGGTATTATATTAATACAATACAAAATTGTTTAAACGTTTTAACTTGAACTTACAACTCTTACAAGAGTTACAAGCTTTTGAAAACTTGTACAGAATTTGTTAATAAACGGTATACTACTTTTATAATAAGTATAATAAATAAATTTTAAAAATTTTAGTATTCAAGACAAGGGGTATACAAATCATTGTGCTCAATCCATATACAACAAATAGAGTAAAATATTTTCCATAAAGTAATGACAACTATCCCGAACGAAAAATGGGGACTACGCTTGTACCTATAACTTTTATTGTATGGCTAGAGCAGCAGTCTTGTACACATTTACTGTTAATAGAGCCAATAACAAACGAAAATAGTGCAAACAAGCATACATACGGACACGATAAATTAAGACTGCATTTCATCCAACATTTAACCCTTTACCTACGGGCTATTAAATCGCTCCGTCACCGCCCAATACGGGCATGTTTTGGCGAGAGTCAGCGGTTAGGCATAATTTCACTTACTTGTAACTTTTGAAGTATTACAGCTACACACTTGAAACTTCACACACACAATAAGTATAATGTGTTTAATCAATAAATAATCACTTGGAGTAATAATATTCACTTGTTTTTCTGCTATCAAGCAATATACCAGTCACTAAGAAATTGAAGATTTTTAAGTTACTACTCGCGGATTTCACAAGTTTACGTTTAAGAACATTAGTTTATAATATACTTAACACAAATAAACACTTAAATAACGATAATTATGAAAATAATGCATAAATATCAATCACAAAAAACGTTGCACTAAAACAATTTGCCACTTATGGAAAATAGTGATGTGCGTCTATCGACGCATTTGTCGATATATCGATAACCTAGTAAATGTAAAACTGAAATTTAACAAGTTATGATTGTGGTGAAATTATTATTAGGTACAATAGTACCTAATAATGATTTTATAACATGTTAAATTCCAATATTTTAACCAAAAACGGTAAAAAAACACTAAAAATAACACTCCAAACACTCCCCCGCCATACTCTCATATCGACAACAAGTCGATGAAATTTGAAAACAACACTATTGTCCGCCATATTGAATTCAATTATTAGCACCTCTGCAGTACGGGTGTCAACTCCAGTTGCCAGCAAAAAAGCGGTAATTTTAAAATTATGTTAATGTCAGAGCCATCTACCGAAATATTATGATATTTTTTTCTTTGTATCTATACTAATCACAGTGCATAATGTGACCGCTATTACCAAGCCACAAGGTCTCGTTTTGTTTTAAAAAAATGTTGAACACGACCATTACTTCGATCAACTATAGTTGACACCCGTAGGTACTGCAGCAGTGTTGCCTTACTGGCAACTCTGGTTGACACCCGTAGGTAAAGGGAAAGGACATACCTAAACATAACCATTCCCGCACCGTACGGTACTTAGTACGTATAAACTACAAGTCCACAACACAACATTATATAATTTCAGCTATGATTATAAGATAATAAGCACTTTTAGGTTAGGTTTAAGTACATTTAATAAGCTCACATTATCGTTTGCAGTGAAATAGGTATTTGTTAAAGGATAATAGGTACAGCTTTGTTAGTAGGTAGGTACTTATGTTATGTAGCAGTAAAAACATTTCTAGTACAAACGACCACGCCAGTCACGCCACACTACGCTGCCCTTCTTAAGCTTAAAAGTGGTATTTTATAAATTCTAACAAAAGAATAGATGAAAGATGAACTAGTAAATGGAAATTACAAATAAAGATTTTAATTTAAGGTATGTACCTAACTACCTAAGTTGTAAGGCTTGTATCTAGATCTGCAAGTGTTCATGTAATGTAACTACTAATAGTTTTAAACTTAGTAGGGCGAACGTGTGACGATTTAACGAACAAAACAACACGAACGAAAACAGCAGCTCAATGTATTAAACTACTAGTTCGCCCCGAACTGAGAACTCGCGGTTTGCCAAAAATTATATAGAGCGATTGACTTTGTTGCACCTACTTACTCGTATAGTTCGACATAAAATTGTAAAAAATAATTTTCAAGAAAAAAAACCGACTTCTATGGGGGCCGGTGAAAGATTATTGTACATAGATGGTGCACTATGTAGAAAAGGAGGTAAAACCACCCACTATTCTAGTAGGTAGCATTTCGTTTCTGTAAGAGTCGCAGTTTAAGCCTCACGAACCCACTTCTCTGATAGCAGTTCGGTTCTGTGAGGATTGCAGTTCGAAGCTAACCAAAACCACTTTTCTAGTAGCATTTCGTTTCTGTAAGGCTCGCAGTTCTAACTTAACCTAACCCACTTTTTTTCGGTTCTTCTGTGAGAATCGCAGTTCAAACCTAACCTAACCCACTTTACGGCGCGTGCGGTGCGGTGTACGGGGGTTTGAGCGGGCTAGTAAGTTTGGCATCATCATTATACTTTACTAGACGGGCCCCCAGCTCCGCTCGCGTAAATGAAATAAAGAGTTTGTCTTATGTTTAGTTAAATACCGATATTATTATGTATTGAACCCTGCCAGGGTTTATAACTGTGATAGGTACTTCTTATTTGTAGCCGATATTTGGATAACTTAATTCGCAACTTTCTCAAAAAATGATGTGATTTGATAAAAGGCAAGATTGTATTTTTTCATCTGCGTAGGTATTTATTTAAAACTTGTTTCAACATAAAATTATTATTTATTTTTGTAAGCTCAATTGCAAAAACGTTCATTAGATTAATTTCCGCCTTAAGACGAATATGTATGACCACCGCCCATTATCGCATTTTCATACAAACGTAAATAGTCCCCATTTCCCTGTCTGGATATTGACATTACTTACGATGGCTACGGTGACGCAACGACCCAAAATGAGTCCTGGCCTCCGGCACCAGATCACGCCATGTTTCCCGGTCTTGCGATAGCTCTCGCCAGTCGCCATGGCCGAGGTTGAGCAGATCTTGAGCAATCCTTGAGCTCCAAAATATCTGAGCATGCACTTTAACTACACTAGTAGTTCGCCCCGAACTGAGAACTCGCGGTTTGCCAAAAATTATATAAAGCGATTGTTGCACCTACTTACTCGTATAGTTTGACATAAAATAGTAGAAAATAATTTTCAACAAAAAAAAACCGACTTCTATGGGGGCCGGTGAAAGATTATTGTACATAGATGATGCACTATGTATTAGAAAAGGAGGTAAAACCCACTTTTCTAGTAGGTAGCATTTCGTTTCTCACGAACCCACTTCTCTGATAGCAGTTCGGTTCTGTGAGGATTGCAGTTCGAACCTAACCAAAACCACTTTTCTAGTAGCATTTCGTTTCTGTAAGGCTCGCAGTTCTAACCAGGCTGACGCAACTAGGAACAAAAAAAGGTTTTGTATGGACTTCAGTGACCTAGCCATAGCCAAAAAAACAAAATAAAACGTCAGTGCTATTTATCTGTCAAGTCAACTGTCAGCCACATTGCTTTGTTGCTTGTCATGGCGGTTCGTAGGTTTTACTTACGTATTTCTTGCAATTTCTTTTTTAAAAGTCTTCGTTATTTTCCAAAACAGTCAAACGTGATAAGAACATACAGTGAGGCAATAGATTTTGTTTAAATGCCACCGAAAACTAAGTTGTTTCAGTGCGAAATATGTGGCAATTGATACGCTGGCGAAAATCGCAAAAAAGGAAGTTTATGGCGAAATTTCCATTAGATGAAGACCGTTAAGTATTGCTTTAGATGTCTGCAGCCTAGTTTTTTATCAATGTAAATAAAATAAAATGAGTGAATATCCTGGTATACAACATGACTATAATTATTTCTCCAAATATTTTTAGTGGAAAATTATTTATCATCTGTGCATTAATGGAATGGACATTATATTATATATTTTTGGAATCAAAGTAATAGGGGATATTACTGCAATGTTCTGCCGCCAGAGTGCAGTACTACCGACGCCAGTAAATTCATAGACTAACTTATACATACTCTGCCTTAAACTGTTTTTTAACAAGTTTTCACAGACAATAAATTATTATGACATTGATGCATCAAGGCGGTTTGTTAACAAGGTCCTAAGTATTGGTAAGCGCGAAAATCGAAATTTAGTTGTCTGCCTTTTTATCGCTCGAATATGCAAGAGTGATAGAGAGAATAACGAAATTTCGGTTTTCTTGTTTCGCGGTAGACCCCCAGATTGTGACAGATAGTGGTAGTGGCGCTACCTACGCAGAGTTTTGCGTGATATTCTCTATTATTTAAGATTTTAACCTAAAATATAAGAAAAAGTATGTGTCTCTGTTTTAATTATTAAATGTTTTTAGATGCAGGCAGTGGTGCAAAAAGTTGTAAAGGAAGACTTAATTTCATTATTCAAGAATATTATATATAGAAAAAAAAACATTTAATCAGGTGAGGGTAGGCGGCGCGCGCTAAAGAATCAACATCGTTTTACTGTCGCTCCCCGTCTTAAATCTAAAAGTCTAGTAATAGTGATATTATCGGCTTAAAAACACTCATTGTGATATTTAAACATCCAAAGAACAAAGTGTTGTAAACAGTGCGTCTCTAAGTGGATTTGCTCAACGACTATATCGATATTCTTTTTGTTAAAAATCCAATCGTTTACCGTGCGCGCAAGTTACTCGTGCGGTGAGTCATCCCCGCCGCTCACTCGACTCGGTTGCCGCGCGCTCCCGTACCTCGATACCAGCGATAGCTTAACGATAGAATAACGACAGTTTCAACTTTAAGTGAAATCTCGTGGTACAGAGGACATTGAAATGAGCGGAAAAAGCGGAAAAACTTGTGCCGGGTGTAATATCAAAGTTACTGATAAACTTTCCATCATCTGTAGCTCAGTCACTTGTAAGAAACTTTATTGTAACCAGTGTATTAATCTTGCTTCCTTAACCAAAGACGTCAGAGACAAATGGATTTGCCCTGAGTGCCGCAGCATTGAGAAGAAGGGAGGTGACAACACCACTACGCCCGTACGAAGTAATCTGACGGTGGATAACGTGACTCGAAGAAAGAAGGACACCAGCGTTCCAGCGGCAGTGGAGGAGCCCGCGGCCGTTAGTGACCCGCTCACCGCACTTACCACCGAAATTCAGCTGCTGCGGCAAGACGTCACCTGTATGAAGACGAAACTAGATAACGCGATCCTGGCGATAAGTCGGTGTGAAACTCAATTACAGCAGGTAACGTCAAAACTTACCGATTTCGAGGGGCGGCTAGAGGCGGCCGAAGAAAAAGCTGCTGAAGTTTTGATTCTTAAGAACAAAGTATTTGAACTGGAGCACCAGCTCAACCACCAGGCTCAACAATTTCTAAGGAACGAGGTCGAAATTGTTGGCATCCCGGAGAACCAGAACGAGAACCCGCAGCACATTGTTATGGTCACAGCTGCAAAAATCGGCCTTAGCATTACTGAAACGGACGTTGAATATGCCGCCCGAGCTGGCCGGCGTAGAGATGGCACTAGTTCAAGACCCCTCGTCGTTCGCTTCACCACGAGGCGGACGAGAGACAAATTTTATAAAGAGGCAAGATCAAGACGCCTCAACACCAATGACATCGACATTAACGGCTCTGCTGCCAAAATCTACTTCAACGAACGTCTCACTCGAGAAAATAGAGCCTTGTTTCGCGAAAGCAGAGCCCGGGCTTCCGAAGCTAATTTTAAACACTGCTGGACCCACGGAGGGACAATATACATACGGAAGCGTGAAGGCAGAGGACCAGGATGCCAAGCAATCCCCATTAAAACTTCAGACGACCTTGATCGGTTTTTGGGAGTGGACGCTGTCAGAGATCCGGAGCAGCCAGAATCAACACTTGCACTCGGAGAAGCTTCTGCACCTGACGCTTAGTATTTTCTGCTTTATATCTATATTATGCTGTATGTCTAGGTCTGATGAGGTACATTCTCCACTCATTTACACAAAATCTCACATTAACACACTACTGTACACTATGTCTATTTACAATTTTATATGTTGCGTGGCAGGATTTTCAAAAATCATACTGAATATACTCATGCTTGCAGTTCTAATATATTATAAGGGGAACATCCGTACACATTCTGAATGAAATTGATCAGGCTGAAATTCCATGCCACTCAACTGACTTACCTGAAAACTGTCTGAACATAATTGATAAATTCTCCTTCAAAGTGCTTACTTTAAATATACGAAGTCTAAACAAAAATTTTAACGCTTTCCTCGTACTTCTACCTAGGTTAAATATTAATTTAGACGTAATCGTTCTTACTGAGTGTTGGATACACGATGATTCTGTAATCCCACAAATAGACAGTTACACTTCTTATAGAACAACTAAGTTTATCAACCAAGCTGGTGGCGTCGTGGTGTATGTCAACGATCGATGGGAGTGCGAGGTAAAAGAGCCTGACTTCACTGACGCCAACTGTCTGTGCGTTAACTTAAATAAACAGGTTATTCTGTACGCCATATATCGGTCTCCCTCTTTCACTAATATTGATCCATTCATCGATTCTCTCGAAAATAACCTCAAAAGCACCGGCAATAATCAGTGTAAGATAGTCGCGGGAGATATTAACATTAATATATGCCCTGATAGTAAACAGGATAGCAGTGCTCGTTACCTTTGCTTGCTGGCAGAACTCAACTTGTCCCCCACAGTAACCAAGCCAACGAGAAAAGATACGTGTCTTGATCACATTAATATCACCTCTAAATATTATTCTGAATCCTTAATATGTAAATCAGATATTACAGACCGTGATCTTGTTCTTGCCGGTATTAATTTAAATCAACCGAAACCCATAAAAAAATCACGTATTATGAAAAAAATTTACTACCATGCAATCGAAAGTGATCTGGAGAAGATTGACTGGTCAACCGTTACTTCCAAAAAGC
The DNA here is from genome assembly GCF_910591565.1 of Cydia splendana. Lineage (NCBI taxonomy): Eukaryota > Metazoa > Arthropoda > Insecta > Lepidoptera > Tortricidae > Cydia > Cydia splendana. The sequence continues at coordinate 544,027 of NW_026946906.1, forward strand.
TGGTAAATGAAGCCGTCGATGAGTTTAATGGAATATTAACTAAAATTATAGAAGTTCACTCGCAGACTATCACTGCTGTTAGTCGGTCTAAATTCACAATCCAGCCTTGGATGACCCCAGGCCTTTTACGCTGCTCTAGACACCGAGACCTTCTACATGCTAAATCAAGGTGCAATCCTAATGATCTCACTGCAAGAACCATTTATACTCGCTACAGAAATTTCTACGTTGATTTACTGCGAAAAGTCAAAACTTCATATGATTCCCACGCTGTAAGACAGCATAAAAATGATACTAAAAAGCTATGGAACACTATAAGAAAAATCACTTACAATAACAAACCTAAAATAAAATGCACAGACCTTCTTAAAACAAAGAATACTGAACGCGAATCGATAGACAGTTGCAACGAGTACTTTACTAATGTAGGCCCTAGCTTGGCTACCAAAATTCTCTCTGAAATTAACACGAGCCAAGCCGAACTTGCTAATAGCATAAGGTTAACAAATGCTCCATCTGCTTCTCTTTTTATGACTCCGACTGATGAAGCAGAAATTGAAAAAATGATTGCAGAACTTAAGTCAGATAGTGCACCGGGTCTCGATGGCTTATCTAACGTTCTCCTGAAAAAAATTAAAAACTATATTATTTTGCCTCTCACATTCATATGCAACTTGAGTCTTGCAGAGGGCACATTTCCCGACGCATGGAAAGCTGCAGCTGTCACACCGGTGTACAAAAGCGGGGACAAAAATATGTACGGCAATTACAGACCTATTTCGCTGCTAGGATCATTTTCAAAAATCTTGGAGAGGGTGGTTAACAAGCGCGTAGTCAATTTCCTAGAAAACAATAATATATTATCGCAAAAGCAATTTGGTTTCAGGAACGGGAAATCTACCGAAGCTGCTATAACTCAATTAACAGATAAGATCGCTGACCATTTAGATCAAGGAAAGACCTGTGTCGGAGTGTTCTTAGACCTAGCCAAGGCCTTCGACACAGTGTCGATCCCAATCTTGATTAGGAAATTGGAGATGTCCGGGATACGAGGAACTCCGCTAAAATGGATGCATAGTTACTTGTCGCGTCGCACACAATGTGTTAGAGTTAATGAACAGGTCAGTAGTCTTAGACAAATAACTTTTGGTGTGCCTCAAGGCAGTATACTTGGACCAACTTTGTTTCTGATCTACATTAATGATTTGACCTTCTTGGACTTGATCAATGCGGACATTGTGTGCTACGCAGACGACACTGCAATCCTATTTCACGGTGCTTCGTGGGATGAAGTAATCACCTCTACAGAAACCGGTCTAGCCTCGGTGACAAAATGGCTCCAAAACAATTTACTGACGCTTAATGCAGACAAAACAAAATTTTTATGTTTTCACAAAACAGCTGCTTCCGCTCCTCAATCTTTAAGTGTCTTAAAAGTTCACTCATGCACTGGTAATCGGATGTCATGTGACTGTAAATCTATAGCAAGAGCCTCGTCTATAAAATATTTAGGTGTTATCTTGGACGAGAAACTCACCTTTACAGAGCACATACGAACCACAGCGAATCGTGTCAGGAAATTGATATATACCTTTAAAAATCTTCGGGATGTCATGGATAAGCCACTGCTCAAATCGACGTACATTGCTCTAGCTCAATCTGTCATTACGTATTGCATCTCAGTATGGGGTAGTGCAGCAAGTGGCAAGTACTTATCTAATACTTTTAGAGAGAGCCCAACGATCGTTACTAAAGGTTATTTTTTCAAAACCGAGAAGTTTCTCAACCCAATGTTTGTATTCAGAAAGTGAGGTTCTCACTGTTCGCCAACTGTTCATATTGCGTAGTTCCATTATAGCACATAAACATATACTTAGTATGCCAAATTATGAACAATTACTGAAAAAGCGCAACTTTGTCTTTCCCTTACCTACACTTAAGTCACACTTTGCTAAAAGATTTGGTTTATACAATCATTTAGCTGTTTACAAGGTTGTTAACAAAAATTGCGACATTAAAACCTGTTCGGTTAAAGAGGCTCAATATAAAATCAAAATATGGTTAAACACTTTGAATTATAGTGAAACAGAAAAAATACTAACATATTAATAGACGCACACACACTTTGACATACACACACCTACACACACACACACACACACACACACACAAACATACACTTTAAACACACACACACACACAGACACACACCTGACTCATAAGTACCTCCTCCTTCCTTGCCTAGTTCTTGTAGTTTATTAGCTTTAAGCTTTTAATTTTAATTTTACTAAAGTTAGTGTTATAGTAGATACAAAAATTGTAGTATACTTAGTACTCTTAGTAGTAGACTGTAGGGTAGCATGCACTTTGTTAATTTAGCTCTTAGTAGTGAATTCTTTAGCGCCTAATGTAATCAATCAAAACTGGCAAACTAGAAAAAGTGCCATCCTGCGAGACAGGCATAGCCTAGTGCAGGTGTCACGGGCAATTTTCATATCATGTAACAATTTTAGCAGTGTTAAACTAGAATAAGTTTACCTAACCTTGTTTAATCTTGTTTCACTGTATCAATAAACTATTTTGATTTTTTTTTTTTTGATTTTGGTGAACACACATTTTTCTCTGTTACCTGTGGACCGTCGGACCGTCAGGATGTATTTTAAATTAATTATATTAAATTATTAAAAAAAAAATCATTTTACATATTTTTATTTTAACAAATAAAAATCGTGTTCACATTTAAGTCCAACCATGTATTAGTCCACTAAAAGTCCACACTATATATAACATACGACTTAAATGTGGACTCGATTCTAACCTGATTTCTAGTACGAAATTTGTTGACAGGGGCCCATGTTTCAACCCTCCCCAATTTATCGATATCGATAAAATACGCAAGCGTGTGGCATACTACACTATTTAAGTCTGTTATGTTGGTCCTATTGTTCTTTGACAGTTCTTTGTCATACATGTTGGTAATGATTGGAACACCAAACATACACACAGACTAATCAAATCGCTAGTATGGAAGTCCCGTCTCTTAAAACGTAGTGATTATCGTCACTTGTAATATGAATTAATGTAACCGCCAAAATTACAAAATTGAGTTAAGTATACAGTTCGACTGCAAATTTGATTATCTGTCGATTACTGCTATTAAAATTTCGATAAGTACCTTGAAAAAAAAGTCGATTACGTTAACCAAAATCAGACCATTTTTTTAATTTTAGCGACTTTGAATTAATGTAAGACACATTTTTTATAAATAACTTACTATAGGGTAACGTAACGACAAGCTTTTTTAGTTTCGCATTGACTAGTATGATGGTACTGATCAGACAAGTTTCAAACTTTAAACCGAGATTACAAATACTTCTATTATAAAAAAAACCCAAGCTACAAGTGTACCTTACTAATGACAAAAGGCTTCGGCGAAGAACATTTATATTTCAATGTAGCTTTTAGCAAGTTTTTGATTGAAACAAAAATGTGACATAGTTATAAACTAAAATTATAGTTTATCTTAACTTTAATTATTAATTTAAGAGACCAATGAGTACATAAATCACCTCGAGGAAAAAAAATCATGCTACAAACGAGCTGAAATACATCGTAATATGTTATACAAAGATAACTCGACAGTGATGGCTAGTTTCGATCTTCAGAAAGTTCTGAATACCCCACATGGCCAGAGTATGCTGCTATACTACAGCAGAAAGTATGCTGTTTACAATTTAACTGTGTTTGAATCCAATACACAGAATGGATTCAGTTGCGAAATTGGGACCTGTTTATATCAATATCTCCTTGACGGGTGTGTAATGTTTAATATAATTATAAAAAAAAACTATCATACATTTGTTATAACGCCATTTGATATATTATTGTATGTTATAATGTAATTTTTATTATACGTTTCCTTTATTATATAGTGATTTCATCTAAACTTTCATTGATATAATGCCTAATGTAATATAATTTTCAAATAGTATATAGACATGTTTTATAATGACATTTGTTATATTATATTTTTGTATAACGTAATACTTCATACAATTTTATCAAGTATAAATACATATATCGTATAACATTTTTTGTCATATTTCATTTACTGATAACGTAAAGTTTTACATACTTTTTATAACTAGTACGCAGGCCTACTGCTTTTGCTAGCTATTTTATTCTAGGGAGGTCGCAGTTCTAACCTAACCTAACCTATTTTTTCACGGATTTCGTTCTGCGGAGACCGCAGTTCAAACCTAACCTAAACCACTTTTTTGATAGAATATTTTATTCTACGGAGGGTCAAAGTTCTAACCTAACCTAACCCTCCTTTTGTTAGGTAGTTATTCGTTTGTGCGGAGTCGCAGTTCCAACCTAACCTAACCCATTTATGTCATGCAACTATTATGCTACATAAATAATTATGTGATGTCACTTGTTATAACAAATAATATGCTTTAGAGTATGTAATAAATATGGCAATGTATATTAGACGAAGTGTAAATATACCTTATGACCATTATACCAATAATAACATTATGTATACCGTTAATTAGGTATTACGGTAGTATGCCATTTATTACGTTAATCAAAACAACGATATATCAAACTATAATATATGAAAAGTAATTATAACAAATGTAATGCACCCCTCCTTGACGTTGACAAAAAAGGAACAAAATATGTAATTCTTTATTGCGATTCTTGCTGGGGTCAAAATAAAAACCAAGTAATACTGACCATATTGAAATACTTTTTAGAGAACGCAAAAAATGTACAATCAGTGCAAGTAAACTATCTCCTACCGGGGCACACTTATATATCAAATATCAAATATCAACATTTATTCAGCAAATAGGCCACAAGGGCACTTTTACACGTCAACATTGAATTTACATACAAGCAAAAATAATAACAAGACATTAACAATTTTATAAAATACAACTAACAATTCAAACTAACGTATTACAATTACTTAGAGACGTATATGGTCTCTTAATGTCGAATTACATAAAAAATACAGATACAAAACACAAAAAAAAACTATAATATTTAGAGGTGTAAATGTCTCTAGGTGTCAGAACTATAAGATTATATAGTTTATCAAATTATCCTTAGAGATGTATAGGGTCTCCAAGAGTCAATATCCTGTATAATTAACACATTCATTAAGAGAAAAGAAGCATACGAGAGCAGAATGAGGCGTCTCACCGTAATTAATTAATAAAAATTAAGTTACTAAGTATAATAGCTCGTGTAAGCTTAAACAGACCAGTCTCCACAAACAGCACCCGTTCACGAGTATGACGCGTATCTCAGCCATCGCCTCCCTCAACCTCCATTCGGGAAAGTGGCGACCCGATCAACGACGCCACCTTGCAAAGACTTTTAAGCGAGCATGACATGTTCAAGCTACCGGCCTATATTAATATTAAAATAGTAATAACATGTAGCTGTAAGTGTAAGACACAGCATTTTGTGCTCGTATGTTACATAAAAAGACAGTATAGCATCACATAATTACTAGCCTAAATTGACTTAGAGATGTAAAGGTCTCTAAGTGTCAAAAACATTAAAAATATAGGTATGTACAATCAAACATAAAATAAATAAATACTTAGAGATGTATAAGGTCTCCAAGTGTCCAAAACTAAAATTAAATTAAACAATATAATCAAGCGAGAAATGATTGTCTCATGTGTCAATTCTACTGGAAACTAGCATATTTAATTCACAATTAAAAAAAAAAAAACAATATTTATTATTTAACTCTTATTATACTAATGAAATCAAGCTACCGGCTTAAAGGCATCTCTATCATTTATAAAATATTTTATACTGTAGTACGCCTTACAAGGAGCGCTTAATGTGCGACTTAAATTTATGACGTGGTAAATTCACTATATCAGTGGGGACTTTGTTATAAAAACGTGTACAGTTTCCGACGAAAGACTTACTAACCTTACGGAGACGGTGGGCGGGCACAGCAAGTTTATGTTTGTTTCTAGTGTTATAGTTATGGATATCACTGTTAACCTTGAATTCGTGGATGTTTTTCCGAACATACATAATATTCTCTAGTATGTATTGAGATGCAACGGTAAGGATGTTAACTTCTTTGAATTTCTCTCTTAGGGATTCTCGAGCGCCCAGTCCATAGATGGAACGTACAGCTCGATATTGCAGCACAAATATTGTCTGAATGTCTGCCGCTTTTCCCCACAACAGAATTCCATACGACATAACACTATGGAAGTAACTAAAGTATACCAGCCTGGCCGTCTCTACGTTTGTTAGCTGTTTGATTCTCCTCACTGCATAGGCTGCTGAACTAAGTTTTCCGGCTAGAGTGCCTATATGTGCATGCCATTGCAGTTTGGAGTCTAGAGTGACTCCCAGGAAAACAGTTCGATCTTCAAATTCCAGCGTATCACCTTTTATTTTAATCTTGCTGTTATTTACCTGCTTGACGTTAGGTAGCGTAAACTTGATGCATTTGGTTTTCTTGGCGTTCAAAAGCAAATTGTTTGCCGTAAACCAGTTTACTATGGTAGATAGCGCGTCATTAATGCTTTCGAAGCTATTTTCCTTTCTGTCCACTTTAAATATAAGGGAAGTGTCATCTGCAAATAACACTATATCATGTCTATCTTGCACAACTTTTGGTAAGTCATTAATGTATACCAAAAACAGGAAGGGACCAAGAATTGAACCTTGAGGCACTCCGAGGGCTACCGGGGACCCCGCCGATTGAGTTCCATTAATAACTACTCGCTGAGTTCTATCCGAAAGGTACGATGAGACCAGGTCAAGGGCACTAGCTTGTATCCCATAGCGGCTTAATTTTCTCTTTAAATTTTCGTGATCAACGCAATCAAATGCCTTTGACAGATCACAGAAAATTCCAACAGCATCTTGAGCTTTTTCCCAGGCATCAAAGATGTGTTTTAGAAGTACCGCACCGGCGTCAGTAGTTGATCGACCTTTGGTAAAACCAAATTGATTGCTATCAAGCAGTTTGTTTCTGTTGAAATGTGACAATAGTTGATTCAGAATAAGTTTCTCGAACACTTTGCTTAATGCCGGTAGTATTGAAATCGGTCTAAAGTTCGTGGGATCTGTTCTCGTTCATGATTTAAACAGCGGGATAATTTTGCTATGTTTCATAATATCTGGAAAAATTCCGGCATCAATGCATCTGTTGAAAATCTCAGCTAAGTATGGTGTAATTGACTCAATAATGGAATCTAATACTTTGACTGACAGGCCCCAAAGATCTTCAGTTTTCTTTCAATTTAAAGACCTAAAAGTCTTAAGAACTATGTTCGGAGTGACATACGAAAATTTGAAGATTTCTGTACATTCTGCCACATTTGTCTTCAAAATTTCTTCAGCGACGTCTGGCGATGAATTAAGAGATCTTGTCGTTTCTACCGGGATATTCGAGAAAAACCGCTCAAAATGATCTGCCACTTCACGGTCGGAACTTACTAAAGTGTCAGCAATTCGTAGGTTGTAGTGCGGATCCTTCAGTTTACGTTTTCCAGTTTCATTGCTGATTACTTGCCATACAGTTTTGACTTTATCGCTGGAATTTAGGATCTTGTTCGACAAATAATCGGCTTTAGCAGCGACACACAACATCTTAAAAGTTTTAGAAAAATTCTTAACGTACTCCAGAAATTCCGGTCTTTTATCAGTTGCCTTTAAATCATATAAGTCATAGAGTCGGCGTCTTTTCTCGTGAATATCCGGTGTAGCCCAGTCGCTAAATTTAGTCTTGGCCTTGCTTTGCACCTTTTTCTGAATGAAACAGGCATCAATTTCCTTTTTAATACAATTAAACAACTCGGAACTCAAACAGTCAGGGTCTTCCTGGGTACATGAAAGACAACATAATTGTTTAGTAATATTACGATTGAATAAACCTAGGCGACTTTCGGAAATCGGCCTGCACAAAGTGTCTTGAGGAATTTCTTCAGTTTTCCCGCTGAAAGAAGCTTTTAGTCCACAGTGGTCAGAACATAGGTTGTTAATAACAGATTTACTAATCGCATCATTATTACTAAAGTGCACTGGTTGCTGTGATTCGAGTGGGCTCACAAAATAAATTGACTAAATTGAAGGATTTAAAAGTATTTAGTAACCTTCCACATAATGGCGAATTTTCTAGCAAATTAGTATTAAAATCACCACATACAATTATATTTTTGTGACTTCTAAAAACACTACTAAGTACTTCATCTATGACTGATTCGAATAAGTTATAGTCTGCCGACGGGGGCCTGTACACGCATATAATTATAAATTGTTCCAAATTCCAATTCAACACAAGAAAGTTCTATAAGGCGTTCCACAGACATGTCAACAATGTCTCTACGCTCCTTACTTTTTAAATTATGTTTAACCATTATCAATGACCCGCCGCGATTGCAAGATCTCCTAAAAAATGAACATACTATACTATGATTATTGAAATTAAACATAAATTCATGACCTTTAAGCCAGTGCTCAGTTATACAGAGGATGTCAATATTCGAGTACTGTATAAACAAATCAATTTCGTGTTCCTTACAGGTAAATCCTTGGATATTTTGATGAACTAAGTTTAATAAATTGGTTTTACCAAACATACTAATATCGCAGTGATCAATAGGAACGGAGCCGGCTGGTGCACACGTTGTCGTAGCGGTTAGTTTAAGGCCGTTCCCTGAGCCAGAAATGTAAAAATACCCCAATAATTATCCTATTTTTCTAAGAAACGGTGATATTTGTAGACGTGGGAAAAATAAATATAATTCTTGATTATATTATCTTTAATAACACAGCTTTCGATACACGATTCATAACACTTCGCTCGATACAATTTATTCCCAAAGTAACCTCCAATTCGAATTTTTACTCCAACTTTACTCGTTTCTTTACTATGTGACACTATGAAACAAAAAAAGGAGAAAAATCAATCATAAGTATAACAGTAATTTGACAGCTTTAGAAAAACGATAATTAGAGGCAATATTTTTAAAATAAATAAACATCAACTAATTCTATCGTAACAAAATACCGACTCCGGCCTGCATGCTCTATCTCCGTCCGTCTTTCGAAATGAGACAGTGATGGCTGAGCGCTCGTGCCAGACGGACCTGTACTAGGTGTCCCCAAAACAAATATAAGATTTACTTATAAAAACTGTGCTGTGTTGTGTGTCCTAGTGATATACCGTGTGCACCAAAACCTTTAAGTTATAATGGGTAACAAGCAATTGAATAAAAAGAAGACATCTCGAAAAAGACAACTCGGAAGATTCCAACAAACAATGGAACTAACGTAAATAAAAATGTATATTTATTACACAGTGAAATACGTAATTATTGATATTTCGATTTCAATTTATTTGTGTTTGGGAAATTGGGACTCTGGAGGTAAACGGTATAAATGTTCGTGATAATAAAACCGTTCTTCAAAATTGACAGCTTTTTATTGACACTGTTTACAGACAACATTCAACACATGATTACATACAGCACGATAAATAAATAACAATGAGCAAAAACTATCGTAACTTTAATTTGTGTAATATGATGGCCAAGAACTCTAACGACTTGCCTCTTGAATACCTACCTACTAAATCATTGTACTGACGAGTGACGACACATTCTGAATTGAAACGATTGGAATTGATTCAAAAGAAAAAATAATAATACGTGACAACAGTTTACACTGCACAGGCCTGCGCTATAAGAACTTTGCCACGCCGCTACGTGGGTTCTGCGCTAGTAACTCGGGCACACGAGTCGCGGTAAATTATATGCGAAATCGCGCGACAGCGCGCCGGCGCCAACCACCGCCCACCTCGGTGAGCATAGCCACAGGCAGGCGGGCTTGCCGAGGAGCGCGACGACGCGCACCGCCGTATCCGCGATAGTCGAGCGGAGTTTCGTTCCGCGGGTCCCCACGCGCGGAATGCCTCGACCGACCGAATTGTAGCGCGGCTCTCCACGCCCGTCGCATCGACAGCACACCTCAATCCGTTTCGGCGCCACGGCGGACGCGAGCAATACGGTCCTAGCCGAGGTGCTAGGTGTTCGGCGAGACTCGAACATTTGTATGGGGCAGCGCGGGCGATGCCATGACTTCAGAGTGGCGCGACCGGCCTAGAAGGCGAGTCCGTCTCGCCGTCGGCGGGCCGCGCGGACAGCGCCGTCCACCGCCCACCTCGAGTTTAGCCAAAGCGCCGCGGCTGCATGGGTTCTGCGCCGCGGCAAATGATATGCGAAATCGTGTGGCAGCACGCCGGCACTCACCTCGGTGAGTTTAGTCTCAGCCGGCCCGATTTTCAGCACGCGGGCTTGCGAGGAGTGCGTCCACGCCGCGCGCCGCCGTACGCTTTCGCCGCGATGGTCGAGCGGCGATCGCGCGCCCCGTGATGCAGACTCAGCACCTCGGCTAGGACCATATTGCTCGCGCCCGCCACACCGATATTTTCGCGGCCGCCGCGAGCAATACGTTACTAGCCGAGCGGCGAATCTGCATCACGGGGCGCGCGATCGCCGCTCGACCATCGCGGCGGAAGCGGTACGGCGGCGCATGTTATCGCACTCCTCGGTAAGTTCGCGTGCTGAAAATCGAGCCGGCCGAGACAATACTGACCGAGATGAGCGGTGGATGGCGCCGGCGCGCGATCTCGCATATCATTTGCCGCGGCTCGTGTGCCCGAGGTACTAACGCAAAGTCCACGTAGCGGCGTAAACCGCCTCGCAGCCCCGCGGCGTCGTGGGCATCTATTATTCAATATCTGAAGTCATCAGATATATCAGAGCGGCCAGTATGCTCAAAATTATCTGAACAACCCTGTAGTCGACATCAGATATATCGGAGCGGCCAAGGTGCTCAAAAATATCTGAACACGCACTCTAACGCCTTGACAACAGAGGCGTGTTCAGAAATTTGTGAGCACCTTGGCCGCTCCGATATATCTGATAGTGACTGTACAGTACAATCGTCATCAGATATATCGGAGAGGCCGAGGTTCAGATATTTGTGAGCGGCCGAGGTGCTCAAAAATATCTGAACACCCAGTCTAACACCTTGACAATAGAGGCGTCTTCAGATATTTGTGAGCGGCCGAGGTGCTCAAAAATATCTGAACACACATTCTAACGCCTTGACAATAGAGGTGTGTTCAGATATTTGTGAGCGGCCGAGGTGCTCAAAAATATCTGAACACCCAGTCTAACACCTTGACATTAGAAGTGTGTTCAGATATTTGTGAGCGGCCGAGGTGCTCAAAAATATCTGAACACACATTCTAACGCCTTGACAATAGAGGTGTGTTCAGATATTTGTGAGCGGCCGAGGTGCTCAAAAATATCTGAACACACATTCTAACGCCTTGACATTAGAGGCGTTTTCACATATTTGTGAGCACCTTGGCCGCTTCGATATACCTATCTGATGGCGGCAATGACCCTTCTCTAATGAAAAGCCACATATCTTGTTGCGTTCCATGCCTGAAGGGTCCTTCATGTGCATAAGAACCGTTCTTTGATGAAACCCCGAGATGAGCCCGAAGTCCGTCTCGGCACCGAGGCGGACGCGAGAACGGTCCTAGCCGAGAGTACGTTCTCAGCCGAGAGTACGGTCTCAGCCGAGAGTACGTTCTCAGCCGAGAGTACGTTCTCGACCGAGAGTACGGTCTCAGGCGACTGGCGGGATGGCGCGCGGCGTCAGCGAAATTACCGCGGCGCGACCGGCGTAGACGGCTGGCACCGTCTCGCCGTTCTCGCCGTCTAGGCCGGTTCACTCTGAAGTCACGGTATTTTCGATTGTACCGTATTTTCGGGCTCATTATTATTAGGATTGGGGTTGGTACAGAACGGTTGTAGAACTTTTTTTGGAATTAACGGTTAAGTTACCTTACAGCTTAAACATAATATACAGAGTTCAAAACAGAGACCCTTATTTTGGGCGTTACAATAACCTAATACGCAAATAATTCAAGCTTAATATGTAGGTACACTTGCCTCTCGCGCCACTTGTAGCGTTGTTGCTGTAGGGACACGAACTCTGCCGACCAGCGATTCCAGAAGTGTTGCCGTAGTTGTTCTAGCCTCAGGAAACGGTCCAGGCGGTTCGGGTTCCGGTCTTGCAGTGGCGGTGCCGGCAGCGACGTGAGCGGCCTAAAAATGAGAAAGTGCCCGGGAGTAAGGGGGTAAAAGTCATTAGGTGAGGAGGAGAGTGGGCAGAGAGGCCTACTGTTCAAAATTGCTTCCACTTGGCTAAAAAGAGATGAAAGCTCTTCAAAGGTAAGGTGTGTATTGCCCAAAACTCGTTTGAGGTGAAATTTGGCGCTTTTAATGCCGGCCTCCGCGTAGCCGTTAAAGTTAGGACCATAAGCTGGCGCGAATTTAAATTTTATACCTTGACTAGCTGCAAAATCTGATATATCGTTTTCATGTAACTTAAAAAAATCATTTATCTCTTTAGCTGCAGCTACAAAGTTTCTACTATTATCACAAAACAGCTCCGCAGGTTTGCCGCGCCTGGCGATAAATCTGCGGAGTGCCAGTACAAATGCATCTTTAGACCATGGTATAATAATATACTCCGCCTGGTACTCTATTCCGAGATTCGCGTATGACCTAACTGACACGGGCCTACGTCATCATGCTGTTTACAGGTTCTCAAACTTTAAAATGTGGGAGAATTTTAACCAACGGTGAAAATTATTTTAACGGCATTAATTTTAAGTTATTCATGTAGAAACATAGTAAAATAAAACAAATCTAATGTATTAAATTAAACTTTATTTATCTATACAAGACAAACGTTTAAAAAACTAATTCACAGTTACACATTCATTACCAAGCTTACGACGTGAAAAATTTGGAAAACACTGCGACTGCTGACACTGAGCGAGAAGGAAATAACAATTAACACGCGTTCGACAAGGATGACGGTCAGGGCATGAAGTCATATATATATATTTTCTGGCAACCCCAGCCAAGTAAACACAGGACAAGAGAGCTCTTTGTGATTTTAAACAAGCAAAAATGTTAAAAACGTAACAACTTGTGAATACTGTGCATTACCTGTTCGGAGGAGGAGTCTGCTTCGGGATTTTTAACATTATACATATACAACACACTGCACTATACTTGAAGAACGAAACACCGGTAAGATAAAGCTAAAGCCGTTAAACATTCAAAATTTCTTTTGTTTGTATTTGTTATCAACCGAAAATTATAACGGTACAACATATGACTAAGTACTGGTTGACAGATGACAAATAAGATCATATGTGATGTGACATAAGTGACAAGTGTGACCAGTACGAAAAATATTGCGTTCAGAAATCATAAAAAAACGATTTACAATCGATTTGTCATAATCGATTACGAATAATAAAAGTATAAATATAAAATGTCTGGAAAATGTGCAGAATGTAAAAAAATTCTAATAAATAAGAACATATTGACCTGTGCACAATGCCGTAATATATATCACGTCAAATGCACAGAAGTGTCACAAAAATGTTTTGAATTAATGACTAAAAAAAACAAAACAGATTGGAAATGCTGTATCTGCTTATCAAAATCTGCAAAACCGGAATGTAGTACCTCATTACCGTCGCCTATCCATAGCACAGCGGCAGGTCAAGGAAATGAAGGCACAAAAACAGAACAGGAAACTATGACTCATTCAATAGAAATTAACTCTCCAGTACCACCGTCAATCCAAAATTCAATGGCAACTCAAAACAGTGTGAAACCACAAACGGAAATGAGATATTTAACTCGCCGAAAAAAATGTACCCTTCCTGTACCTGTAACTCCGCCAACTCCGTTAGAAAAATCTTCTGAGTCATTATCCCACCCCCCACCCCAACCTAATACAGACCCTATAAATGTAGACCAAAATGTGGAGATGAAGAACATGGAGGACCATATTGATGAAAGTTCACAAAGTGTTCACGAAGTACAAATCCCACAAATCCCGTCCACTTCAAAAGAAGCAAATGGAGCCTTATGCGACTATGGGAAAAGTTTTCAGACTGACAATGTTACAAAGAGAAAAAAGAGTCCATCATTCCATCTTTCCGAAGACGATCTCGAGACCTCTTCAGAAGATGAAGACCTCGAGGACGAGGACTCTACATCAGTAAATAGTAGCATCCAAAAACATTTAAGTTTGCCTAATATTTCAGACATAACAAATGATTCAGAGGTAGCAAGCTTACAGACTGAAAATAAGCAGCTGGCGATCCAACTACTGAGCGCCCATGAAGAAATCGCGCGGTTAAACAGTGAGATCACGGAACTTAAATCTACAGTAGAAAAATGTTGCATGAAAGTAAATACATATAAAAAACTACTGAGTGAAGACAGATCAACATCGACCGGAAAAAAGAAAAAAAATAAAAAGATCATAGATACTCACAGACATCAGAGAACTATATCACGGAAAATGAAATGAAATGAAATGAAAATAAAATGAAATGAAATGAAATGAAAATGCTTTATTGCCACAAAGAAGTACAAAATATAAACTAAACTAACTTAAACTAACTATTCTAATAATATTAAGTATCACTCACTAATCCTTACGCCTAAGGTACTTATAGGAAGTAGTACACCTATTCCTAATTCGTCTCCAAATAAGCAACCGATAAGAAATAATATTCAAGACTGTATACCTCAAGTCCAAAGTCCATTGGTAATAAAAGTAAACGAGAAAATACATAGTGAACCCGTTGAGACCAACACAACACAAACAGACGATTCGACCCAAAACAAATTAGTGATAATTAGTAGCAATAATACCAATAAAATTTCGAGTATCGTTAGACATGAGCCTACCTTGAAGAATTACGATTGTTGCCATTATATTACACCAGGAGGAAGTATATACGAATTGCTTAAAAACATTGAAAATAAATTATCTGGCCTAACTCGAAGTGACTATTGTGTCATTATGATGGGAGAAGAGGATGTGCGAAGCAATGTAGACTATCTGAACCAAGTTGAATTTATAAGTAACACTTTGAGCTCAATAACAAAAACAAATATTATTATAACTACTGCGACTTATATACTTGGAAAACAAATATACAACACAAGAGCAGAAAATCTAAATAATCTGATTCGCAACAATATACCTCTTCATAACATACATTATTCCTTCGACTCAAACCTAAACCTAAACCTAAACTGGAGATGTTTTCGTCCAAAACAGGAAAACTAAACAACAGTGGTATGTCGTGCATCATAAACCACATAGGAAGTTTTATTAATTCGTACCAGAAAAATAATAGAAAACATCCCAGTACCTACGTACAGAAGAAAATGGCTTCCCTTTATCTTGCATAATATTGTTTGTCCGAAATACACTTCGCATAGCAGGTTTCGCAGAAACATTTTTAACCGAATGATACTTTTGCATAATTGTATAATTAGCATAACTTTCATGTCGCATAACATTCATTTGGCAGAATTTTGAATAGCAGAATACTAATATCGTCGATTTTACATACGCAGAATTGTATGTAGCATAAATTACATTTCACCGAATTTCTTATGGCATATTGCTCATATTGCAGACTTGAATTTCGCAGAATGTTATTCAGCAGAATAAAAGTTCTGCCGAAATTGTTACCGCATGATACTCATGTCGCTGACTGAACCTACACAAAAGGATTGCTGCCAGAACTACAGGTTAGGTTAGGTTAGAACTGCGACCCCTACATAAAAGGAATTGCTGCCAGAACTGTAGGTTAGGTTAGGTTAGAACTGCGAGCCCTACACAAAAGAAATTGTTGCCAGAACTGTAAGTTAGCTTAGGTTGGAAACTTGGAACTGCGACCCTTACACAAAACGAACTGCTTCCAGAAGTGTAGGTTCCCCTACATAAAAGGAACTGCTTCCAGAACTGTAGGTTAGGTTAGGTTAGAGCTGCAACCCCTACATAAAAGGAACTGCTTCGAGAACTGTAGGTTAGGTTAGAACTGCGACCCCTACTCAAAAGTAACTGCTTCCAGAACTGTAGGTTAGGTTAGAACTGTGACCCATACATAAAAGGAATTGCTGCCAGAACAACAGGTTAGGTTAGGTTAGAACTGCAACCCCTACATAAAAGGAATTGCTGCCAGAACTATAGGTTAGGTTAGGTTAAAACTGCGACCCCTACACAAAAGAAATTGTTGCCAGAACTGTAGGTTAGGTTAGGTTAGAACTGCGACCCCTACTCACAAAAAACTGCTTCCAGAACTGTAGGTTAGGTTAGGTTAGAACTGCGACTCCTGCACAAAAGGAACTGCTTCCAAAACTGTTGGTTAGGTTAGAACTGCGACCCCTACACAACAGAAACTGCTTCCAGAACTGTAGGTTAGGTTAGGTTAGAACTGCGACCCCTACACAAAAGGAATTGCTGCCAGAAGTGTAGGTTAGATTAGGTTAGAACTGCGACCCCTGCTCAATAGGAACTGTTGGAGTAGGTGTTCATTGGTGGAGTAGGGTACGGAAAATATTAATCTCATCAACACTATGCCAATGAATTATTCTGCCTAAGGAAATCCTGCGAAAAGACAGTATGCCAAGTAAATATAATGCGACGCAATTTTTGGCAAAACAATTATAAAATAATAAAATAAATAAATATTAGGGGACATCTTACACAGATCAAACCTAGCCCCAAACTAAGCAAAGCTTGTACTATGGGTACTAGGCGACGATATACATACTTGTATAGATAAATACATACTTATATACATAGAAAACAACCATGACTCAGGAACAAATATTAGTGTTCATCACACAAATAAATGCCCTTACTGGGATTCGAACCCAGGACCATCGGCTTAGCAGACAGGGTCACTATCCACTAGACCAGACCGGTCGTCAAATTATAAATTATTCGGTTATAGGATTATTCTTCAAATTGACATTATGCAATTGCATTATTCAGCTTTACAAAATTGTGCGAAACAACAGTATGCCAGGAAACTTATGCAAAAAGTAATTCTGCGAAATGATGATTCTGCCAAAGGTTGCTATGCGGAAGTAAAATATGACAATAAATTTTATGCAACATATTAGTAATCCGAAGAAAATACCGGATTTTTTCAAACACAAAATCAAGCCCATGAAGTCTAGCAGTAGAACTGTACAGAAAAAAATGTTTGATTTCTTCGATATACTACAGTCTAAACAGAACACTACTTTAGAGGAACAAAATGTGTTACAACCAAAATTGACTAACCTGTCCTGCAGACCTCAAATGTGTACAAATAATTCCTTTCGTGAATAACTTAACACTTTTACACCAAAACATAAGTGGTTTTCTTAGCAAAACGGACACACTCGAATTATGTTTGCAAGAATTTAAGGAAAAAAACGTGCCAATAGACTTCATATGCCTATCTGAAACATTCATCAAATCAGGCGAAGGAAAAAATATCAGTGTAAAAGGATACAAAATTTGTGCTAGTTTTTCAAGACAAGGACAAAAACGTGATGGCGTATGTATATTGTCTAAAAGTTTTATTGAGTCTCGTGAACTGTCCTTTTTAAAAGACTTCGCGTGTGAAAAAGACTTCGAATGTTGTGGTATAGATAGATCCCTAGGTGTAAATGCATCATAATTTGTATTTATAGGATACCTAAATCTAATATAGACATATTCTTCACTAACATTCAAAATATATTACATAGATTAGCTAAACGCAAGTCAACTAAAATAATTTTAACGGGAGATTTTAATATTAACACTCTCATAGATTATAAGGCGTCCCGTGAACTACGGGCTATATTACAGAATTACGGATTCCATCTCCACATTGATAAACCAACAAGAATGACTTCCTATATAGACCACATAGTCAGTAACCTGTCAAATGTAAAAGCTGAAGTGCATGCTTTGGGCCTGTCTGACCACAATACGGGGCAGACTTTATGTTTTCAAGTAGATGATAAAGATGAGGAAATGGAATTTTGGTACATAAACAAACGTGATTTTTGTGAAGAAAATGTTAGGAAATTTTGTGATTGTCTACGCATTCTAAAATGGTCAGAGACATACGCACAGAGTGACTTAAACAATGCTTTCAATAGTTTCCACGATACGTTCTCACTCTTCTATAATTTATGTTTCCCATTCATGAAAATTAAAATTAGTAACAAAGACAAAAAATCGAGCTGGATTACAAAAGGTATTCAAAAGTCCACGAGTACAAAAAGATATTTACGTTTTAAATACTACAAGACTAAAAATCCAGATGATAAGGTGATATACTATAGATATTCTAAAATACTAAAAAACTGTATAAATCAGTCACAGAAGGAAGACAATCTTAAATACTTACGTACTGCTAAAAACGTTTGTAAGGCATCGTGGAACCTAATTGGAAACCAAAGGTATCAACGCCAACGAACAGAAATCGTCAAAATTAATAACAATGGCAATATTATTCATTGCAAAAAACAAATTTCCAACACATTTAATGAATTTTTTATTAACCTAACAAATAATGATTACGATCACAACAAATATAAATTAAGTCTAGAGTCAAATCAAGCTACTATCTTTCTTTATCCATGTCATGAAGAAGAACTCATTAAAATAGTAAAATCACTGAAAAGTACAGGCTCTGTGGGACCTGATGGATTTTCTACGATTATCATAAAAAAGAGCATTGATACTTTTGCCTCGGTGCTATGCTTTTTGATAAATCTTTCATTTACAACTGGCACATTTCCAGATAGATTAAAAACCTCCATTATTAAGCCATTATACAAAAAAGACAATAAAGAGGACCTTAATAATTACAGACCTATAGCCTTATTATCTATTTTTTCGAAAATTTTTGAAAGAATAATGCATGCGAGGATCGTTTCTTTTTGCAATAAGCATGACACAATTAATACTCAACAAAGCGCTTTCCAAAAAGGTAAATCAACAACCTTAGCAGCATTTAACCTTGTTAAGATAATTACTGATAACATTGACAACAAAGTACCTGTAGTAACTGTTTTCTTTGATATGAGCAAAGCGTTTGATTTTGTATCTCATCATCGCCTGTTGCGAAAATGTGAACTGTATGGTCTCCGAGGATTAGCCTCGAGTTGGATAGAAAGCTATCTAAATAATCGAACTCAATTTGTGGAGATAGACAATATTGACGATAAAAAAATGGTATGTTCTGCGAGATCTAACATTATGGAAAACAACAGAGGTGTACCCCAAGGCAGTGTCCTTGGGCCACTTTTGTTTCTACTGTATATTAACGACCTGCCTTCGGCTACAAGACACCACTGTTTACTCTTCGCTGATGACATATCTGTAGTTATACCATGTGATGATATTAAATTATATAATACGGACATAAACAATACGATTAGTGACATTATACAATGGATGGAATATAATAATTTGCAACCTAACCTGACTAAAACCAAATATATACAATTTTATAATAAAAAAGGACCAATTGATTTAAGTGTTAAATATAAAGGAATTGACATTATTGAATCAGAACAAATTTCATTCTTAGGCATACTATTAGATAAAAATTGCTCTTGGACACCACAAATACAGGAAAAATGTTGTAAAATTAATCGTTTTATCTATGTCCTTAAAAGATTAGCTACTACTGTTAATAAAGCTACCGCTCTTACTGCCTATCACGGTTACGTAGCTTCAGTTATTCGATACGGTCTTCTGTTATGGGGAAACGCAAAAGATATTAAGAGAGTCTTTATTTCTCAAAAAAAATGCGTTAGAGCAGTATGTAACGTACCACCGCTAACACCTTGTAAAGACATATTCAAGAGCCTAAAAGTTCTAACATTGCCGTCTTTATATATACTAGAAGCGTGTAAATTTGTAAGGTTGCATCCTGAATTGTTTACAAAGCTGAGAAATGTGTGTAAATTCAATACAAGATATCCAAACAGGCTTGTAGTGACAAGTAATTATAACAGTAAGCTTTACAGCAAAAATTGTTACCTAATGGCCATAAAAATTTATAACCGTCTACCTAACGACATAAAAGAATTAACTTATGCAAGGTTTGTGTCAAAATTGCATAAGTGGTTACTGGAAAAAGCTTTTTATTCAGTACAGGAGTTATTTTTAGACATTTAGAACTATTTTTATATTTATTTCTTATTTTATTATGTTTTGCTTAATTTGAAATATTTTTATCAAGAGCTGTAGATTTAAATTAATGATTTATATTTGCCAGTCTAATGCGATGGTGAGTAATATGATATGTCACGTCTTGGCACGGCCGTGCCCCCAGATTATGTAAATAGTTTGTAAATAATGTATAGTATAATATAGGTTAAAACAATACATAATTTGCATGCCTAGATTATTGGCGAAATGTGCTGAACTCGCAAAATTGCATGTTAACACCAAATTTCTGTACCTACCACATTTCTAGCAAATAAATTTCTATTTCTATTTCTATCTAGATCCGAATTGTCAAATGTGACAGCGCTATCCTGTGTTGCCAGTAATGTAAACAGAATTACCCGAACGTCTGAAATTTCTTACGTGAATCGGAAGATATTGCTAACGAATAATTAAAAATGACGTGTTATTGTAAAATTTAAGATAAAATACATATAAATGAAAATTATAAAATTATAAAGAAATATTTTAACTTATTAACCATAGCTATAATGTACCCATGTAACATGTTATGTTGAAATTAAGTGGCAATGTTATTGTGACGTAGGCCCGTGTCACTCTGGGAATAGAAGACCATGTTTTATTAGACCATGCTTTAGACAAGTCGCTCACAGCTTCTAAATGAACACATTTATATCTTAAGCATATAAATAGACACAGATAACATTTAGTGATTTTACATCCACGTCCACGGCGATCTGTTATTAAATAAGGACCGGCTAAGTCTAGTAGTTGACGTGAATGGAAAATCAGCCTTTATGCGCTGCGCTGGTAAATTGCCCATTATATTTTTTAAAGTTTGGCCATCGATTCTTTTAAAAGTGACACAATTGTGGGCCGTGCTCCTTGCGAGGTTTCTGCCCCCGACCGGCCATATCAAGTCCCGTACTGAGCATAGCAATAGCTGTGGTCCTGGATGTAAGAGACGTATGTGTTCATGTGTAAAAATGAGTTTAGTTAGTGTGTGTTTAGCACGTAATAACATAGGATGCTTCTGTTCGTAACTACAATCTGAAGCATCTAGCCTTCCCCCGACTCGCAAGAGACCTTGCGAGTCCAAAAATGGATTCAGAGTAATAGATAATGTGTGACTTAGGACTCAACCTGTGACCTTTGCGCATCGTTTCAAGCTCAGAAGCAAATGACTGCTGTTGTGCAATTTTAACTAAAGTATGTAAAGAGTCTGTAAGCTCTTGCGGCGATAGTGAGCCGGTTAGTTTAGGCAAGCCAGGCTTACAGTTATTGATGAACCGACGCACATAAGCCACAGTATGTTGTAGCCTTTTATATTTTGAAAATCTATTAAAGTCAATGACAGATGGTGCATCGTCTGTGCTTGTAAGCATAGACGTTACCTTGATTTCAGGCAGGACCTCCGGCTCTACAGAATTTAGCTCTGGCCATTCATTTTCAGGCTTTAATAGAAACTCGGGGCCCCTCCACCACAGAGCGTTTCCAGAGACATGCTGTGGATCCACACCACGTGTTGCAAGATCACTTGGATTTTCTTTTGTAGGTACATGTCTCCAGGTGGCTCCGGGACTGAGACTGGTTATAGCGGCTACTCTGTTTGCTACAAATGTTTTAAGTTTGGATATGTCTGTCTTTAGCCAAGCCAGGTAACAGCTAGAGTCAGTCCAGAATATAGTGCGAGAGACAGGACGCCTCCAGGCTCTTACTACGGCTGCATATGTTTGTGCTTCTAACAAGCACCCGGCCAATTCTAATCTTGGTATACTTGTACGACGGATTGGAGCTATTCTGTCCCTCGCACACAGCAGGTGGACTTGTTGTTCACCCGAGTTGAAAATGGTTTTTACATAAATGCAGGTTGCATATGCAGTCTCTGCAGCGTCAGAAAAGCAATGTAGCTCTATTGTAGAGGGCGCCTCGCACAATACATATCTAGGTATACTGAGTGCTTTAATGTGATGCAAATTTTTAATAAATCGCGACCAGATTCGCTGTATTTCAGGCGAAACTGGCTCGTCCCAAGATTTGCCTTCTTTCCACAAAGTTTGAATTAATATTTTAGGTTTGACTGTGCACAAGCTTAAAAGACCTAAGGGATCAAATACTTGGAACGTTTTAGACAAAATTGTTCTTTTTGTAAGTGTTTCATCAGAGTGATCATTTTTAATTGAAAAATTTAATATATCTTGGCTGGGTTGCCACCCTAGTCCAAGTGTTTGACAAGCTTGACTCAAAGCTAGATGATCATTTGATTAATGAAATCAGACTTTAATAATAACGCGTTTGAATTTGAACGGTATTTACGCAATTTGAAGCAACCAGAGGCTAAAGCCTGTGAGACGCCGGCCTGTATATGAAGCAGCTCTGATTCAGAGTCTGCACCTGTTAGTAACTCATCACAGTAAAAATCATTTTGTATTATGGTCCTAACCAAAGGATCCTTGCTTTCAGCCCCTAACTGCCACAAACAGCGAGCCGCTAGCCAGCTCGCTGACGCAAAGCCATACGTAACAGTATTTAAAGTGAGAGAGCGTATAGGTAGGTGCTCGTCTTCGCGCCATAGAATCACTTGTAGGTTTCTGTCCATTTCATTCATTAAAATTTGCCTGTACTGTTTTTCTATGTCACCAGAGAGCACGTACCTGTACTGACGGAATCTAAGCAATATGTCAAACAGGGAGTTTTATATATTTGGACCTACCAACTGGATATCATTGATAGAGTAACCAGAGGTAGTTGGACAACTAGCGTTGAAAACAGTTCTTAATCGAGTAGATTCACTTTCCTTCAACACAGGGTGATGAGGTAGGTGGTTCGCTGTGTAACATTGCCTAGACTCCGACAGGTGCCCTAAGTCTCTATATTCATTTATAAAATCAACGTACATTGATTTAAGTTCAGGTTGTTTACTAAAGCGCTTTTATAAATTAAATAAGCGCTTCTTAGCTATGTTAAATGTGTTGCCTAGGCAGTCTGGTGTGTCTTTTAAAGGTAAACGCACTACAAACCTGCCGTCAGATTGGCGATAGGTATTTTCAACAAAGTGTTTTTCTATAGGGTGAGACTCGAACTCACTCCCATTTTTGATGGAGTCCGCGTCTGACGGCAGCTCCTCTGTCTCCCAAAACTTTGTCATTTGGGCCGACAGATCAGTTAAACAAAGATGGCTACGTGTGGTTACCGAATTTACATGTGTAGTGGCTCCCTCTACCGGGCCAGCTACTAGCCACCCAAGTTTAGATGGGATTAGGAAGGTGCGCTGGCTCGTTGGCATTGATTTTGCAGCACCTGTTACGATTGACCAAAACATTTCCACTCCCAATAGCATATCAATTTGGGATGGGACATTAAAAGTTGGATCTGCAAGTTGCATAGAAGCAGGTAATTTAAAGTGACTAACGTCAACATATTGAAACCTCCACAGGGATAAACACAAAAACAACTTCATAATATAGCACTTGACTTTATTCTCACTTCGAATAAAGTCAAGTTCATTTATTCTAACTTCAACTTCACTTTAAGAGCGCTATTACATTTCGGCGTTGAGCGAGTTTAGGTATATTACGCGCTGCGGCTGGCGGTGCGAGCTCAGTACGCCGATCCCTTCTACCACACTCGCACTACAATGATGGATTAAACATTCTTGATCCTTCGCGAAGCATATAGAAATCAACCATAACAACACTAACTGTACTTAACTTTTAAAGTTCTAAAACTGTTATTTGGTAAGTACGAAAATACTAAATGCAGTGCAAATGTACATAGGGGCTGTTCATAAATTACGTCATCTATTTTTGACGATTTTTGACCCCCCCCCACCCCTCAAATCATCCAAAAATCAAGCTTAGGATGAATCTGTTTCCTCCTACGTCATGTTACCATCATCCGATGTCCAGACCCCCCCCCTCTCCCATTTGAAACGACGTAATTTATGAATAGCCCCATACTCGTACTTATGAAGGTATATTACTCGAAAGAAATTATAGGTACCTACTCGCTTATTTACATGTTTCGTCATTGCATTTGGTACCTATATGTTGTAAAGTTTGTATCAACGAGGGTTTAAAAACGAACTGGTACTGAGGATCTGATGATGATTAAGGTGGTCACGGATACCAATCAACCATGTAGTAACATGATTAGGCTCGTTTGATTCGTCTCAACAAGATCTTTGACACTGAAGATACACAGGGTCTGATGATGGAGCTGGAAGGTGGCCACGGGTACCATCAGTCTATCATGTAACTAAACAACTTCGTGTTTGGGCTCGTTTGATTCGTCTCAACAAGATCTTTGACACAAGACAGTACTCAGGGTCTGATGATGGAGCTGGAAGGTACCATTACCAATCAACCATGCAACTAAACAACATCGTGTTTAGGATCGTTTGATTCGTCTCAACAAGATCTTTGACACTAGGTGATACTCAGAGTCTGATGATGGAGCTGGAAGGTGGTCACCGGTACCAATCAACCATGCAACTAAACCACTTCGTGTTTAGGCTCGTTTTATTCGTTTCAACAAGATCTTTGACACAAGATAGTACTCAGGGTCTGATGTTGGAGCCGGAAGGTGGTCACCGGTACCAATCAACCATGCAACTAAACCATTTCGTGTTTAGGCACGTTTTGTTCATCTCAACACACAAGGCACACACCTTGTGTCACATCTTTGACACAAGGTAGTACTCAGGGTCTGATGATGGAGCGCGAAGGTGGCGACGGGTACCTGTCAATCATCATCAGCTCCATCATCAGACCCTGAGTAGTATCTTGTCTCAAACATCTTATTGCGAGGAATCAAACGAGCCCAAACACGAAGTGGTTCAGTTACATGGTAGACTGGTACCCGTGGCCACAGTCCAGCTCCATCATCAGACCCTGAGTACTAACTTGTGTCAAAGATCTTGTTGCGACGAATCGAACGAAGCGAAACACGAAGTGGTTTAGTTGCATGGTTGATTGGTACCGGTGACCACCTTCCGGATCCATCATCAGACCCTCAGTACTACCTTGTGTCAAAGATCTTGTTGCGACAAATCAAACGAGCCCAAACACGAAGTGGTTCAGTTACATGGTAGACTGGTACCCGTGGCCACAGTCCAGCTCCATCATCAGACCCTGAGTACTAACTTGTGTCAAAGATTTTGTTGCGACGAATCGAACGAAGCCAAACACGAAGTGGTTTAGTTGCATGGTTGATTGGTACCGGTCACCACCTTCCGGATCCATCATCAGACCCTCAGTACTACCTTGTGTCAAAGATCTTGTTGCGACAAATCAAACGAGCCCAAACACGAAGTGGTTCAGTTACATGGTAGACTGGTACCCGTGGCCACCTTCCAGCTCCATCATCAGATCTTGAGTACTATCTTGTGTCTAAGGTCTTGTTGAGACGAATCAAACGAGCCTAAACACGAAGTAGTTTAGTTGCATGGTTGATTGGTACCGGTGACCACCTTCCGGCTCCAACATCAGACCCTGAGTACTATCTTGTGTCAAAGATCTTATAGAAACGAATAAAACGAGCCTAAACACGAAGTGGTTTAGTGGCATGGTTGATTGGTACCGGTGACCACCTGCCGGCTCCATCATCAGACCCTGAGTACTATCTTGTGTCAAAGATCTTGTTGAGACGAATCAAACGAGCCTAAACACGAAGTGGTTTAGTTGCATGCAGGGTTGGGCAAAATACTGGCTTCCACGTATTTCAAATACAAATTACAAAATACATTTTTAAAAGTATTTGAAATACCAAATACAAATTACTTTGGTGACGGGTATTTGAAATACAAATTACAGTGTTTAAAATAATGTATTTCAAATACAAAATACAAAATACCTTTCAATTTTTTTGTTTAATCATTTAGTTTTTTTTAACGAATATCCTTTCCTAAAAACTTATAGGGACATTGCGCTAGTTTTCGTCCACTTGACGAAATTTGAATATAAACCTACATTGCTGCACAAATTTGGACTGATTTCAATCCTTAATGTCGAAACAATATATATATCTGTCTACATATCAAAATTATGGACCAGACCAGGACTGGTCCATAAATTCAAAGTCGCTCAGCGAGCTATGGAAAGGGCTATGCTCGGAGTCTCTCTGAGGGATCGTATTCGAAATGAAGTTATCCGTCAGAGAACTAAAGTCGTCGACATAGCCCACCGGATTAGCAAGCTGAAGTGGCAGTGGGCCGGTCATATTAGCCGTAGAACCGATAACCGTTGGGGTAGACGAGTTCTCGAGTGGAGACCGCGCATCGGCAAACGTAGCGTAGGACGCCCTAAGACTAGATGGAGCGATGACCTTCGCAAGGCGGCTGGCAAGAGCTGGTTCAGAGTTGCCGCAAATCGTGCTCAATGGCGTGCAATAGGAGAGGCCTATGTCCAGCAGTGGACGAGAGCAGGCTGATGATGATGATGATGATGATGATGATGATGATCATCATCATCATCATCTCAGCCATAAGACGTCCACTGCTGAACATAGGCCTCCCCCTTAGACCTCCATACGTGCCGGTTGGAAGCGACCCGCATCCAGCGTCTTCCGGCGACCTTAACAAGATCGTCTGTCCATCTTGTGGGTGGACGTCCTACGCTGCGCTTGCTAGTCCGTGGTCTCCACTCGAGCACTTTTCGACCCCATCGGCCATCTTCTCTGCGTGCAATGTGGCCTGCCCATTACCACTTCAGCTTGCTAATCCGGTGGGCTATGTCGGTGACTTTAGTTCGTCTACGGATCTCCTCATTTCTGATTCGATCACGTAGAGAAACTCCGAGCATAGCCCTCTCCATAGCTCGTTGAGCGACTTTGAGTTTTGAGATGAGGCCGATAGTGAAAGACCACGTTTCGGAGCCGTAAGTTATCACTGGTAACACACATTGATTAAAGACTTTCGTCTTGAGGCACTGAGGTATGTCGGACGAAAAGACATTACGTAGTTTCCCGAACGCTGCCCAACCGAGTTGGATTCGGCGGTTGACCTCTTTCTCGAAGTTGGACCTACCTAATTGGACTACTTGTCCTAGGTAGATGTACGAGTCAACAACTTCGAGTACCGAGTTCGCAACAGAGACTGGGATGGGCACAACATTGGCATTTGACATAAGTTTCGTCTTTTTTCAAGCCCACCCGTTGTGAAACTCGGTTGAAGTCATCGAGCATCATGCTGAGTTCCTCCATCGACTTTGCCATGACTACGATGATGATGATATCAAAATTATATTTCGCAAGTAGTAAATTAAAAATGAAATATATTATTTGCTAATCCGTCAAGTAGTCTAAAACTAGAGCATGGACGGAAACTACTGCAATGACCCTATACCCTGGCTGTTGACGAAAAGTTCCGCGCAGAATAGCTTGCGCATTGTATTTGCCCTCGTACAAGTCGTACATTATATTTAAATAAACGTTCCATTTTAGGATTATAGAATTTAATTAAATGTATTTTGTAGAAATGTATTTTGATGCTTGAAGTATTTGAAATACAAAATACATGTGAGTTCAGTATTTGAAATACCAAATACAAAATACTTTTCCAGGTAGTATTTGAAATACAAATACAAAATACAAAAATGTATTTCAAATACGTATTTCAAATACATGTAATTGAAATACTGCCCAACCCTGGTTGCATGGTTGATTGGTACCGGTGACCACCTTCCGGCTCCATCATCAGACCCTGAGTACTATCTTGTGTCAAAGATCTTATAGAAACGAATAAAACGAGCCTAAACACGAAGTGGTTTAGTGGCATGGTTGATTGGTACCGGTGACCACCTGCCGGCTCCATCATCAGACCCTGAGTACTATCTTGTGTCAAAGATCTTGTTGAGACGAATCAAACGAGCCTAAACACGAAGTGGTTTAGTTGCATGGTTGATTGGTACCGGTGACCACCTTCCGGCTCCATCATCAGACCCTGAGTATTATCTTGTGCCAAAGATCTTGTTGAGACGAATCAAACGAGCCCAAACACGAAGTGGTTTAGTTGCATGGTTGATTGGTACCGGTGACCACCTTCCGGCTCCATCATCAGATCCTGAGTACTATCTTAAGTCAAAGATCTTGTTGAGACGAATAAAACGAGCCTAAACACGAAGTGGTTTAGTTGCATTGTTGATTGGTACTGGTGACCACCTTCCGGCTCCATCATCAGACCCTGAGTACTATCTTAAGTCAAAGATCTTGTTGAGCCGAATCAAACGAGCCCAAACACGAAGTGGTTTAGTTGCATGGTTGATTGGTACCGGTGACCACCTTCCGGCTCCATCATCAGACCCTGAGTACTATCTTGTGTCAAAGATCTTGTTGAGATGAATAAAACGAGCCTAAACACGAAGTGGTTTAGTTGCATGGTTGATTGGTACCGGTGACCACCTTCCGGCTCCATCATCAGACCCTGAGTACTATCTTGAGTCAAATAAATACATATAGAATGTCAGGTCGTTTCAAAAAATTTTAATCCTGTCCGGTAGTTTATTAAACTGTACCATTATAAATTATAATACTATAAAAACAGTGCTAGGATCAAAGTCTCTCGTTGCGGTTTACACGCACACAGTATAGCGTTTTACACGGCGCCCGCCGCACACAATGATAAAAAACCTCGTCGTCGCCGTTGAAAATGTGCGGAGCCGACCGACACACGTCCTGCCTCTACAAGCTCTGCCGCGGCACTGAGCTGGCGCAGCGCGCGTCATCGGTAATATAGAGTAGTTTTCAAAAAATTGCCAATAAATTATAGTAGAATTTCATAAACACTAATGTATACCAACAGTATAAGCAAACGTTGCAGATTGCTTGAGTATGAAAATGACTTCGATATTAAGTAGATTTTCGTAGGAATTGACACTTGTTTCGGAGAGAAAATCGAGTTCGTTTTACTTTGATTTTCTCTTTCTCAAAGGTATGTAGGAAAAATATAGTTTGATATGCCTAAAGTACAGGGTATTAGTAATACAAAATAGCCAGGTTTAGCAGAGTAAAATTCTCAACATTTCCAAATAAGCGCTCGCCATTCAGTGCTTCACGGGGTTTTTCGGAAACGACCATCAGAAAAAAAATCATTACTAATTTAATAAGTCCTTTTTCTAATATTTACAACGATATTTATAAAGATAAGAAGACGCTTTTACTGGAACAAGTACTCATTGTTTCTAATAATGAGCGCAAAGTCCTGAATTTCGTCGACTAGTATCATCAATTTTGCATTATTTCGACTTTTCTTGTAAGAGCGCTCTTAAGTGTTTACAGTTTCAATCGATGGCGACGACTGACTGCTCCGGGTAGGAGGGTCGCGTTTTATACCTGATTCTGTCAATGTTGCAGTACCCGCAAAATTTCATAAAAATGAAATCAATCAGAAATTATTACTTAAGATGTGGGTAGTCTGCCGTGGTTGTTACAGTCGGCCGTCCTTTCCGAAACGAGTCCCTTCGTTTTCGTATTTATTAACAATATAAATTAGCAATAATCTCATTACGTAGGTATTTAATCTCTTGACTTAATATTTTACAACATAATATATACTAAATATATGAGTCGTCATCTCGAATGGCTGGAAACGTTACATTAATAGTCATCTCTAATGTACAAGATATTATTCAGCTTGAACACAAATAGTCATCACCAGCTACAATTTAATCATTAAGGTGACAGTCCATTTCCAACGCCAGCAGCACTACCATTCATTTTACTATGAAAATTGACAATAACGCCGACACGGTGACCGGCCGACCGCACCGGCGTTCGCACTAGTAGTGCAGCTGCGGTCAGAAATGGAATGTTACCCTTAGTAGTCATCTCTAATTGCTAATCATATTTAAATAGCAACAGTCATCTCTAATGCCACTGATATTCTTAAATTTAGTCATCAATAATCATATTCAGATATCAATAGTCATCTCTAATGCTACTGATATTCTTCAATTTAGTCATCTCTAATGCTAAATCAGATTCAAATATCAATAGTCATCTCTAATGCTACTGATATTAGACATCAATCTCTGCTGCTAATGAAATCCCATCGTACATACACGCATAATTTGGTTGACTCAGCATCATACTTCTTGATCTTTTGTACCAGTCGCCATTCCTCTAGCAGTTGTCCTACGGCATTCTGATTCCAATTGGCCCATCAATTCTCCTCGATCTCGGTTTATTGTGGTGATCCTGTTTTAGTAGTTTACAACCAATCCAGTTCTCGTAAGTACAAACACGTTCAACCCTGCCGTTAATTCGATATAGAGTGCTCGTAAAATGTCAATCTGAAACTAAAACAGCAATCTTCATTATCTCTTATATCACACACATAGGCCGTTTCGTCTATAGCAGACGATTTATGGTGTAACACCGGAGAAACACCGTTTTTGGTCCGACATGGTCTACCACAGGTCTGACAAGAGAAGTTTGCGGAAACCGGTACTGAGACACCTTGTCGTCGTCTTTGCCTCTTGTCAGCGAGTGTGGCGAACCAGGTCTCATCACAAAACTTGCGACCCTCCACAACACGTTTGCGCCATTCCGTCCGCTGCTCTGCGAGCCTCTCCCAGTCTCGGTGGTCGATATGGAAGGCAATCATGTCCCTCTTTGCGCAATCTTTAGAGCGAAGCAATGGCCTCCCAACGTTACGTTTTGCATTCGCAACCGCACCAAGAAGAACACGACGAGGTAGTCGAGAGGGTTCCATCCTGTGCACATGCCCTAGCCAACGCAAACGTCTCTGCTTGAGAAACGCTGTTAAGCTAGGCAGCTGTGCAATTTCTAGAACCCTTTCGTTTGTCACCCTGTCTTGCCATGTTATTCCTAGGATCTTACGAAGGCAACGCATGTAGAAAGAGTTAATACGACGTTCTATTTTTGCATACGTCGTCCAGGTTTCAGCTCCGTACAAGATGGTATCTTATCTCCGTATGCTTAATATAGAAGCCTGAAAAACCAACATTTTGGTCTTTGTTGTGAGATGCTTGTTTTGCCATACTCGAGTACTAAGCCTCCCAAACGTGGTCGCCGCTTTGCCGATACGTATGTCGACCTCCGCATCAAGCGAGAGGTTGTTCGTTACGGTCGACCCTAGGTAGCAAAATCTGTCAACTACCTCTAACAGCGTGCCATTCAGTGAGATAGCTGGTGCCACAGAAGTACCTTGTGCTAGCACAACGGTCTTCCTCGTGTTAATGGACATAGCAAACAGGGAACACGCCTGTGAGAATTGACTCACCATAGACTGAAGCTCGCGTTCAGAGTTAGCAACGAAGGCTGCGTCGTCGGCATATAGGAGGCTGTCAACGAAAAGATCCTCGCGGTTTCTTTTGGACTTGAGGAGAGAGATGTTAAATATCTTTCCGTCGGCCCTCGTGTGCAGATGGATACTCTGTTGGTTATCGCCGAAAGCGGTACGTAAAATAAGCGAGAAGTATATACCAAACAGGGTAGGAGCCAAGACGCAGCCCTGCCGCACTCCTCTGGAAACAGCAAACGGCTCTGATGACTTGCCATTAAAAGCCATTGCCATTAAGGCAAAGAGTTTCGAAAAGTCTCCTGGAAACACCCGCGATCTGGTCGCTGGCATCAGTTGGACGTGATTCTCTCTAGAAGTAAGGATCTCCGCGACTTCCTTCACACACGCACATACCATAGCGCTGACTGTGACACCGACCACTCTTTAGTAGCAGCAAATGTAGCCATCGCTCAAAAAAGGATACATTCGTCCAAAACGCCAGGTAGGAGAAAGTTTATTCTTTCTAATACTAGGGATGACGAAAAATGCCGTCAGTTTGGGTGTTTGGCAAATAACGAGTTGACTGCTTGGGACGCCAATACGCCCATAGGCGTTGAGTGGGAGAGTGTCAAAAAGCTACTGACTTCAAGCGCCGCTGAGGTTTTCGGATTTGCTGAGTCAAAGTCCCAGGACTGGTTCTCGGCTAATATAGAACATTTGCAACCTCTGTTGGATACTAAGCGTGACGCCGCCCTTAAGCACCGCATGAATCCCTGTTCGGACACTATGGAAATACTTCGTAGTGCTAAAGCTACACTTCAAGTACACGGTACTTTGCACATTCTGAATCCCTAACAACGTTTGTCCTAAAGTCACTTGCCCTAACTGGTTTGTCCTAATGGGCACATGCCCTAACGATCAATTGTCATAACGATTATTTTCCATAATGTAATGGTTAGCCTAAGACTCATTTGCCCTAAGCATTTGTACCATAACTATCAAGATCCCTAATGTTTTTTACCATATTCTTCGAAATCCCTAACAATGTTTGGCATAAAATAACATGTTCTAACTGTTTTGACCTAATGGCTATTACCCTAATGATCAATCGTCATAACAGTTACTTTTCCTATTGATCAATTATCATAACAATTACTTTCCATAATGAATGGTAACGAACTGTTGCCACAAAAGTGGGTTAGGTTAGGTTAGAACCGTGACCCTCGCAAAAACGAACTGCTGCCACAAAAGTGGGTTAGGTTAGGTTAGAACTGCGACCATTGTAAAAACGAAATGTTGCCACAAAAGTGGGTTAGGTTAGGTTAGAACTGTGATCCTCGCAAAAACGAACTGCTGCCACAAAAGTGGGTTAGGTTAGGTTAGAACTGCGACCATTGTAAAAACGAAACGCAATAGGGAAATTAAAATTAGGGCATACGAGTGTTAGGTCAAGCAACGATAGGCTAAGTGAAATTAGGTAACATGATGTTTAGGATATATAATTTTTAGGCCTAACAATAATTAGGCAAAAAAAGAATTATGCTACATAACATTAGGATAAATACTCAATATGGAAAGTGTCATTAGGGAAAAAGATATTAGGACAAAAAAAAATCGCCCATTCGATAATAGGGAAACCAAAACTAGGGAATACGCGCGTTAGGACATCTGATCATTATGACAAACAATATTAGGGAATGCAAAGATAG